>NC_080691.1:67310940-67425090 GCF_030445035.2 Dasypus novemcinctus
GTTACGCACAAAAACTGAAGAAAGGAGATAGCTGCAAAATCTCTGCACACACAATGCATAGTTCTCAGAAGTAAATCATATGTGCCATGTTGGTTTCATTTAGGTTCAAAGAGTTAGGTGCTATACCTGCGGTAATGTTTTCCTATAGTGTAAATGCTAGTTTTAGATATAGGAATGCTAGCACAAAAACTGAAGGAAAGGAGATAGCTGCAAAATCTCTGCACACAGTGCTTAGTTCTCAGAAGTAAATCATATGTGCCATGTTGTTTCATTTAGTTTTAAAGAATTATGTGCCATACCGCGGTAATGCTTTCCTATAGTGTAAATGATAGTTTTAGATATAGGAATGTTAGCACAAAAACTGAAGGAAAGGAGATAGCTGCAAAATCTCTGCGACACAATGCTTAGTTCTCAGAAGTAAATCATATGTGCCATGTTGTTTCATTTAGGTTTAAACAGTTAGGTGCCTATACCCTCGGTTATGCTTTCCTGTATAGGAAATGCTAGTTCTGGAGATACGAATGTTAGTACAAAAACTGAAGGAAAGGAGAATAGCTGCAAAATCTCTCCTGCACACAATGCTTAGTCCTCAGAAGTGAATCATATGTGCAATGTTGTTTCAGTTATGTTTAAAGAGTTAGGTGCAATACCCGCGGTAATGCTTTCCTATTGTGTAAATGCTAGTTTTAGATATAGGAATCTTACCACAAAAACTGAAGGAAAGGAGATAGTTGCAAAATCTCTGCACACAATGCTTGATGTCTCAGAAGTATATCATATGTGTCATGTTGTTTCATTTAGGTTTAAACAGTTAGGTGCTATACCCTCAGTTATGCTTTCCTGTATAGGAAATGCTAGTTCTGGAGATAAACGAATGTTAGCACAAAAACTGAAGGAAAGGAGATAGCTGCAAAATTTTCTCCACACAATCCTTAGTTCTCAGAAGTAAATCATATGTGCCATGTTGTTTCATTTAGGTTCAAAGAGTTAGGTGCTATACCCGTGGTAATGCTTTCCTATAGTGTAAATGCTAGTTTTAGATATAGGAATGTTAGCACAAAAACTGAAGGAAAGGAGATAACTGCAAACTCTACACACAATGCTTATTTCTCAGAAGTAAATCATATGTGCCATGTTGTTTCATTTAGGTTTAAACAGTTAGGTGCTATACCCTCGGTTATGCTTTCCTGTATAGGAAATGCTAGTTCTGGAGATTACGAATGTTAGCACAAAAACTGAAGGAAAGGAGATAGCTGCAAAATCTCTGCACACAATGCTTAGTTCTCAGAACTAAATCATATGTGCCATGTTGTTTCATTTAGGTTTAAACAGTTAGGTGCTATACCCTCGATTTATGCTTTCCTGTATAGGAAATGCTAGTTCTGGAGATACGAATGTTAGCACAAAAACTGAAGGAAAGGAGATAGCTGCAAAATCTCTGCACACACATGCTTAGTTCCCAGAAGTAAATCATATGTGCCATGTTCTTTCATTTAGGTTCAAAGAGTTAGGTGCTTTACCCGCGGTAATGCTTTCCTATAGTGTAAATGCTAGTTTTAGTTAGAGGAATGTTAGCACAAAAACTGAAGGAAAGGAGATAGTTGCAAAATATCTGCCACACAATGCTTAGATCTCAGAAGTAAATCATATGTGCCATGTTGTTTCATTTAGGTTAAAAGAGTTATGTGCCATAGCCGCGGTAATGCTTTCCTATAGTGTAAATGCTAGTTTTAGATATAGGAATGTTAGCACAAAACCTGAAGGAAAGGAGATAGTTGCAAAACCTCTGCACACAATGCTTATTTCTCAGAAGTAAATCATATGTGCCATGTTGTTTCATTTAGGTTCAAAGAGTTGGGTGCTATACCTGCGGTAATGTTTTCCTATAGTGTAAATGCTAGTTTTAGATATAGGAATGTTAGCACAAAAACTGAAGGAAAGGAGATAGCTGCAAAATCTCTTGCACACAATGCTTAGTTCTCAGAAGAAAATCATATGTGCCATGTTGTCTTCACATAGGTTTAAAGAGTTAGGTGCTATACCCTCGGTAATGCTTTCCTGTATAGGAAATGCTAGTTCTGGAGATACGAATGTTAGGCACAAAAACTGAAGGAAAGGAGATAGCTGCAAAATCTCTGCACACAGTGCTTAGGTTCTCAGAAGTAAATCATATGGTCCATGTTGTTTCATTTAGGTTTAAAGAGTTAGGTGCTTTACACCCGCTTTAATGCTTTCCTATAGTGTTAAATGCTAGTTTTAGATATAGGAATGTTAGCAGAAAAACTGAAGGAAAGGAGATAGCTGCAAAATCTCTGCACACAATGCTTAGTTTCTCAGAAGTAAATCATATGTGCCATGTTGTTTCATTTAGGTTTAAACAGTTAGGTTCTATACCCTCGGTTATGCTTTCCTGTACAGTGAAATTCTAGTTCTGGAGATACCAATGTTAGCACAAAAATTGAAGGAAAGGAGATAGCTGCAAAATCTCTGCACACAATGCTTAGTTCTCAGAAGTAAAGCATATGTGCCATGTTGTTTCATTTAGGTTCAAAGAGTTAGGTGCTATACCCGCCGTAATGCTTTCCTATAGTGTAAATGCTAGTTTTAGATAGGGGAATGTTAGCACAAAAAATGAAGGAAAGGAGATAGCTGCAAAATCTCTGCACACAATGCTAAGTTCTCAGAAGTAAATCATATGTGCCATGTTGTTTCATTTAGGTATAAAGAGAGTTATGTGCCATAGCCGCGGTAATGCTTTCCTATAGTGTAAATGCTAGTTTTAGATATAGGAATGTTAGCACAAAAACTGAAGGAAAGGAGATAGCTGCAAAATCTCTGCACACAATGCATATTTCTCAGAAGTAAATCATATGTGCCATGTTGTTTCATTTAGTTTTAAACAGGTAGGTGCTATACCCTCGGTTATGCTTTCCTGTATAGGAAAGGCTAGTTCTGGAGATACGAATGTTAGCACAAAAGCTGAAGGAAAGGAGATAGCTGCAAAATCTCTGCACACAATGCTTAGTTCTCAGAAGTAAATCATATGTGCCATGGTGTTTCATTTAGGTTTAAACAGTTAGGTTCTATACCCTCGGTTATGCTTTCCTGTACAGGAAATTCTAGTTCTGGAGATACCAATGTTAGCACAAAAACTGAAGGAAAGGAGATAGCTGCAAAATCTCTGCACACAATGCTCAGTTCTCAGAAGTAAATCATAGGGTCCATGTTGTTTCATTTAGGTTTAAAGAGTTAGGTGCTATACCCGCTTTAATGCTTTCCTATAGTGTAAATGCTAGTTTTAGATATAGGAATGTTAGCAGAAAAACTGAAGGAAAGGAGATAGCTGCAAAATCTCTGCACACAATGGTTAGTTCCCAGAAGTAAATCACATGTGCCTTCTTGTTTCATTTAGGTTCAAAGAGTTAGGTGCTATACCCGCCGTAATGCTTTCTTATAGTGTAAATGCTAGTTTTAGATATAGGAATGTTAGCACAAAAACTGAAGGAAAGGAGATAGCTGCAAAATCTCTGCACACAATGCTTAGTTCTCAGAAGTAAATCATATGTGCCATGTTGTTTCATTTAGGTTTAAAGAGTTATGTGCCATAGCCGCGGTAATGCTTTCCTATAGTGTAAATGCTAGTTTTAGATATAGGAATGTTAGCACAAACACTGAAGGAAAGGAGATAGTTGGAAAAGCTCTGCACACAATGCTTATTTCTCAGAAGTAAATCACATGTGCCATGTTGTTTCATTTACGTTTAAACAGTTAGGTGCTATAGCCTCGGCTATTCTTTCCTGTATAGGAAATGCTAGTTCTGGAGACAGGAATGTTAGCACAAAAACTTAAGGAAAGGAGATAGCTGCAAAATCTCTGCACACAATGCTTAGTTCTCAGAAGTAAATCATATGTGCCATGGTGTTTCATTTAGGTTCAAAAAGTTAGGTGCTATACCTGCGGTAATGTTTTCCTATAGTGTAAATGCTAGTTTTAGTATAGGAATGTCAGCACAAAAACTGAAGGAAAGGAGATAGCTGCAAAATCTCTGCACGCAATGCTTAGTTCTCAGAAGAAAACCATATGTGCCATGTTGTTTCACTTAGGTTTAAAGATTTAGGTGTTATACCCTCGGTAATGCTTTCCTGTATAGGAAATGCTAGTTCTGGAGATACGAATGTTAGCACAAAAACTGAAGGAAAGGAGATAGCTGCAAAATCTCTGCACACAATGCTTAGTTCTCAGAAGTAAATCATATGTGCCATGTTGTTTCATTTAGGTTTAAACAGTTAGGTGCTATACCCTCGGTTATGCTTTCCTGTATAGGAAATGCTAGTTCTGGAGATACGAATGTTAGCACAAAAATTGAAGGAAAGGAGATAGCTGCAAAATCTCTGCACACAATGCTTAGTTCTCAGAAGTAAATCATATGGTCCATGTTGTTTCATTTAGGTTTAAATCGTTAGGTGCTATACCCTCGGTTATGCTTTCCTGTATAGGAAATGCTAGTTCTGGAGATACGAATGTTAGTACAAAAACTGAAGGAAAGGAGATAGCTGCAAAATCTCTGCACACAATGCTTAGTCCTCAGAAGTGATTCATATGTGCAATGTTGTTTCATTTATGTTTAAAGAGTTAGGTGCTATACCCGCGGTAATGCTTTCCTATAGTGTAAATGCTAGTTTTAGATATAGGAATCTTACCACAAAAACTGAAGGAAAGGAGATAGCTGCAAAATCTCTGCACACAATGCTTAGTTCTCAGAAGTAAATCATATGTGCCATGTTGTTTCATTTAGGTTTAAAGAGTTAGGTGCTATACCCGCGGAAATGCTTTCCTATAGTGTAAATGCTAGTTTTAGATATAGGAATGTTAGCACAAAAAACAGAAGGAAAGGAGAGAGTTGCAAAATCTCTGCATACAATGCTTAGATTTCAGAAGAAAATCATATGTGCCATGTTGTTTCATTTAGGTTTAAAGAGTTATGTGCCATAGCCGCGGTAATGCTTTCCTGTAGTGTAAATGTTAGTTTTAGATAAAGGAATGTTAGCACAAAAACTGAAGGAAAGGAGATAGTTGCAAAATTTGTGCACACAATTCTTATTTCTCAGAAGTAAATCATATGTGCCATGTTGTTTCATTTAGGTTCAAAGAGTTAGCGTGCTATAGCCTGCGGTAATGTTTTCCTATAGTGTAAATGCTAGTTTTAGATATAGGAATGTTAGCACAAAAACTGAAGGAAAGGAGATAGCTGCAAAATCTCTGCACACAATGCTTAGTTCTCAGAAGAAAATCATATATGCCATGTTGTTTCACATAGGTTTAAAGAGTTAGGTGCTATAACCCTCGGTAATGCTTTCCTGTATAGGAAATGCTAGTTCTGGAGATACGAATGTTAGCACAAAAACTGAAGGAAAGGAGATAGCTGCAAAATCTCTGCACACAATGCTTAGTTCTCGAGAAGTAAATCATATGGTCCATGTTGTTTCATTTAGGTTTAAAGAGTTAGGTGCTTTACCCGCTTTAAATGCTTTCCTATAGTGTAAATGCTAGTTTTAGATATAGGAATGTTAGCACAAGAAATGAAGGAAAGGAGATAGCTGCAAAATCTCTGCACACAATGCTTAGTTCTCAGAAGTAAATCCTATGTGCCATGTTGTTTCATTTAGGTTCAAAGAGTTAGGTGCTATACCCGCCGTAATGCTTTCCTATAGTGTAAATGCTAGTTTTAGATAGAGGAATGTTAGCACAAAAAATGAAGGAAATGAGATAGCTGCAAAATCTCTGCACACAATGCTTAGTTCTCAGAAGTAAATCATATGTGCCATGTTGTTTCATTTAGGTATAAAGAGTTCTGTGCCATAGCCACGGTAATGCTTTTCTATAGTGTAAATGCTAGTTTTAGATATAGGAATGTTAGCACAAAAACTGAAGGAAAGGAGATAGCTGCAAAATCTCTGCACCCATGCATATTTCTCAGAAGTAAATCATATGTGCCATGTTGTTTCATTTAGGTTTAAACAGGTAGGTGCTATACCCTCGGTTATGCTTTCCTGTATAGGAAAGGCTAGTTCTGGATATACGAATGTTAGCACAAAAGCTGAAGGAAAGGAGATAGCTGCAAAATCTCTGCAGACAATGCTTAGTTCTCAGAAGTAAATCATATGTGCCATGTTGTTTCATTTAGGTTCAAAGAGTTAGGTGCTATACCCGCGGTAATGCTTTCCTATAGTGTAAATGCTAGTTTTTAGATAGAGGAATGTTAGCACAAAAACTGAAGGAAAGGAGATAGCTGCAAAATCTCTGCACACAATGCTTAGTTCTCAGAAGTAAATCATATGTGCCATGTTGTTTCATTTAGGTTTAAAGAGTTATGTGCCATAGGCCGCGGTAATGCTTTCCTATACTTTAAATGCTAGTTTTAGATACAGGAATGTTAGCACAAAAACTGAAGGAAAGGAGATAGTTGCAAAATCTCTTGCAACGACAATGCTTATTTCTCAGAAGTAAATCATATGTGCCATGTTGTTTCATTTAGGTTTAAACAGGAAGGTGCTATACCCTCGGTTATGCTTTCCTGTATAGGAAATGCTAGTTCTGGAGATACGAATGTTAGCACAAAAGCTGAAGGAAAGGAGATAGCTGCAAAATCTCTCGCACACAGTGCTTAGTTCTCAGAAGTAAATCATATGGTCCATGTTGTTTCATTTAGGTTTAAAGAGTTAGGTGCTTCACCCGCTTTAATGCTTTGCTATAGTATAAAGGCTAGGTTTAGATATAGGAATGTCAGCACAAAAACTGAAGGAAAGGAGATAGCTGCAAAATCTCTGCACACAATGCTTAGTTCTCAGAAGTAAATCATATGTGCCATGTTGTTTCATGTAGCTTTAAACAGTTAGGTGCTATACCCTCGGTTATGCTTTCCTGTATAGGAAATGCTAGTTCTGGAGATGCGAATGTTAGCACAAAAACTGAATTAAAGGAGATAGCTGCAAACTCTCTGCACACAATTCTTAGTTCTCAGAAGTAAATCATATGTGCCATGTTGTTTCATTTATTTTCAAAGAGTTAGGTGCTATACCCGCGGTAATGCTTTCCTATAGTGTAAATGCTAGTTTTCGATATAGGTATGTTAGCAGAAAAACTGAAGGAAAGGAGATAGCTGCAAAATCTTTGCACACAATTCTTAGTTCTCAGAAGAAAATCATATGTGCCATGTTGTTTCACTTAGGTTTAAAGTGTTAGGGGCTATACCCTCTGTTATGCTTTCCTGTATAGGAAATGCTAGTTCTGGAGATACGAATGTTAGCACAAAAACTGAAGGAAAGGAGATAGCTGCAAAATCTCTGCACACAATGCTTACTTCTCAGAATTAATCATATGTGCCATGTTGTTCCATTTAGGTTTAAAGAGTTAGGTGCTATACCCTCGGTTATGCTTTCCTGTACAGGAAATGCTAGTTCTGGAGATACGAATGTTAGCACAAAAACTGAAGGAAAGGAGATAGCTGCAAAATTTCTCCACACAATCCTTAGTTCTCAGAAGTAAATCATATGTGCCATGTTGTTTCATTTAGGTTCAAAGAGTTAGGTGCTATACCCGCCGTAATGCTTTCCTATAGTGTAAATGCTAGTTTTAGATAGAGGAATGTTAGCACAAAAACTGAAGGAAAGGAGATAGCTGCAAAATCTCTGCACACAATGCTTAGTTCTCAGAAGAAAATCATATGTGCCATGTTGTTTCACATAGGTTTAAAGAGTTAGGTGCTATACCCTCGGTAATGCTTTCCTCTATAGGAAATGCTAGTTCTGGAGATACGAATGTTAGCACAAAAACTGAAGGAAAGGAGATAGCTGCAAAATCTCTGCACACAGTGCTTAGTTCTCAGAAGTAAATCATATGGTTCATGTTGTTTCATTTAGGTTTAAAGAGTTAGGTGCTTTACCCGCTTTAATGCTTTCCTACAGTGTAAATGCTAGTTTTAGATATAGGAATGTTAGCACAAAAACAGAAGGAAAGGAGAGAGTTGCAAAATCTCTGCATACAATGCTTAGTTCTCAGAAGTATATCATATGTGCCATGTTGTTTCATTTAGGTTTAAACAGTTAGGTGCTATAACCTCGGTTATGCTTTCCTGTATAGGAAATGATAGTTCTGGAGATACGAATGTTAGCACAAAAACTGAAGGAAAGGAGATAGCTGCAAAATCTCTGCACACAATGGTTAGTTCCCAGAAGTAAATCATATGTGCCTTCTTGTTTCATTTAGGTTCAAAGAGTTAGGTGCTATACCGGCGGTAATGCTTTCCTATACTGTAAATGCTAGTTTTAGATATAGGAATGTTAGCACAAAAACTGAAGGAAAGGAGATAGCTGCAAAATCTCTGCACACAATGCATATTTCTCAGAAGTAAATCATATGTGCCATGTTGTTTCATTTAGGTTTAAACAGTTAGGTGCTATACCCTCGGTTATGCTTTCCTGTATAGGAAATGCTAGTTCTGGAGATACGAATGTTAGCACAAAAACTGAAGGAAAGGAGATAGCTGCAAAATCTCTGCACACAATGCTTAGTTCTCAGAAGTGAATCATATGTGCAATGTTGTTTCATTTATGTTTAAAGAGTTAGGTGCAATACCCGCGGTAATGCTTTCCTATTGTGTAAATGCTAGTTTTAGATATAGGAATCTTACCACAAAAACTGAAGGAAAGGAGATAGTTGCAAAATCTCTGCACACAATGCTTAGTTCTCAGAAGTATATCATATGTGTCATGTTGTTTCATTTAGGTTTAAACAGTTAGGTGCTATACCCTCGGTTATGCTTTCCTGTATAGGAAATGCTAGTTCTGGAGATACGAATGTTAGCACAAAAACTGAAGGAAAGGAGATAGCTGCAAAATTTCTCCACACAATCCTTAGTTCTCAGAAGTAAATCATATGTGCCATGTTGTTTCATTTAGGTTCAAAGAGTTAGGTGCTATACCCGTGGTAATGCTTTCCTATAGTGTAAATGCTAGTTTTAGATATAGGAATGTTAGCACAAAAACTGAAGGAAAGCAGATAACTGCAAACTCTACACACAATGCTTATTTCTCAGAAGTAAATCATATGTGCCATGTTGTTTCATTTAGGTTTAAACAGTTAGGTGCTATACCCTCGATTATGCTTTCCTGTATAGGAAATGCTAGTTCTGGAGATACGAATGTTAGCACAAAAACTGAAGGAAAGGAGATAGCTGCAAAATCTCTGCACACAGTGCTTAGTTCTCAGAAGTAAATCATATGGTCCATGTTGTTTCATTTAGGTTTAAAGAGTTAGGTGCTTTACCCGCTTTAATGCTTTCCTATAGTGTAAATGCTAGTTTTAGATATAGGAATGTTAGCAGAAAAACTGAAGGAAAGGAGATAGCTGCAAAATCTCTGCACAACAATGCTTAGTTCTCAGAAGTAAATCATATGTGCCATGTTGTTTCATTTAGGTTTAAACAGTTAGGTTCTATACCCTCGGTTATGCTTTCCTGTACAGGAAATTCTAGTTCTGGAGATACCAATGTTAGCACAAAAACTGAAGGAAAGGAGATAGCTGCAAAATCTCTGCACACAATGCTTAGTTCTCAGAAGTAAATCATATGTGCCATGTTTTTTCATTTAGGTTTAAATCCTTAGGTGCTATACCCTCGGTTATGCTTTCCTGTATAGGAAATGCTAGTTCTGGAGATACGAATGTTAGTACAAAAACTGAAGGAAAGGAGATAGCTGCAAAATCTCTGCACACAATGCTTAGTCCTCAGAAGTGAATCATATGTGCAATGTTGTTTCATTTATGTTTAAAGAGTTAGGTGCAATACCCGCGGTAATGCTTTCCTATTGTGTAAATGCTAGTTTTAGATATAGGAATCTTACCACAAAAACTGAAGGAAAGGAGATAGTTGCAAAATCTCTGCACACAATGCTTAGTTCTCAGAAGTATATCATATGTGTCATGTTGTTTCATTTAGGTTTAAACAGTTAAGTGCTATACCCTCGGTTATGCTTTCCTGTATAGGAAATGCTAGTTCTGGAGATACGAATGTTAGCACAAAAACTGAAGGAAAGGAGATAGCTGCAAAATTTCTCCACACAATCCTTAGTTCTCAGAAGTAAATCATATGTGCCATGTTGTTTCATTTAGGTTCAAAGAGTTAGGTGCTATACCCGTGGTAATGCTTTCCTAGAGTGTAAATGCTAGTTTTAGATATAGGAATGTTAGCACAAAAACTGAAGGAAAGGAGATAACTGCAAACTCTACACACAATGCTTATTTCTCAGAAGTAAATCATATGTGCCATGTTGTTTCATTTAGGTTTAAACAGTTAGGTGCTATACCCTCGGTTATGCTTTCCTGTATAGGAAATGCTAGTTCTGGAGATACGAATGTTAGCACAAAAACTGAAGGAAAGGAGATAGCTGCAAAATCTCTGCACACAATGCTTAGTTCTCAGAAGTAAATCATATGTGCCATGTTGTTTCATTTAGGTTTAAACAGTTAGGTGCTATACCCTCGATTATGCTTTCCTGTATAGGAAATGCTAGTTCTGGAGATACGAATGTTAGCACAAAAACTGAAGGAAAGGAGATAGCTGCAAAATCTCTGCACACAATGCTTAGTTCCCAGAAGTAAATCATATGTGCCATGTTCTTTCATTTAGGTTCAAAGAGTTAGGTGCTTTACCCGCGGTAATGCTTTCCTATAGTGTAAATGCTAGTTTTAGTTAGAGGAATGTTAGCACAAAAACTGAAGGAAAGGAGATAGCTGCAAAATTTCTGCACACAATGCTTAGATCTCAGAAGTAAATCATATGTGCCATGTTGTTTCATTTAGGTTTAAAGAGTTATGTGCCATAGCCGCGGTAATGCTTTCCTATAGTGTAAATGCTAGTTTTAGATATAGGAATGTTAGCACAAAAACTGAAGGAAAGGAGATAGTTGCAAAACCTCTGCACACAATGCTTATTTCTCAGAAGTAAATCATATGTGCCATGTTGTTTCATTTAGGTTCAAAAAGTTGGGTGCTATACCTGCGGTAATGTTTTCCTATAGTGTAAATGCTAGTTTTAGATATAGGAATGTTAGCACAAAAACTGAAGGAAAGGAGATAGCTGCAAAATCTCTGCACACAATGCTTAGTTCTCAGAAGAAAATCATATGTGCCATGTTGTTTCACATAGGTTTAAAGAGTTAGGTGCTATACCCTCGGTAATGCTTTCCTGTATAGGAAATGCTAGTTCTGGAGATACGAATGTTAGCACAAAAACTGAAGGAAAGGAGATAGCTGCAAAATCTCTGCACACAGTGCTTAGTTCTCAGAAGTAAATCATATGGTCCATGTTGTTTCATTTAGGTTTAAAGAGTTAGGTGCTTTACCCGCTTTAATGCTTTCCTATAGTGTAAATGCTTGTTTTAGATATAGGAATGTTAGCAGAAAAACTGAAGGAAAGGAGATAGCTGCAAAATCTCTGCACACAATGCTTAGTTCTCAGAAGTAAATCATATGTGCCATGTTGTTTCATTTAGGTTTAAACAGTTAGGTTCTATACCCTCGGTTATGCTTTCCTGTACAGGAAATTCTAGTTCTGGAGATACCAATGTTAGCACAAAAACTGAAGGAAAGGAGATAGCTGCAAAATCTCTGCACACAATGCTTAGTTCTCAGAAGTAAAGCATATGTGCCATGTTGTTTCATTTAGGTTCAAAGAGTTAGGTGCTATACCCGCCGTAATGCTTTCCCATAGTGTAAATGCTAGTTTTAGATAGAGGAATGTTAGCACAAAAAATGAAGGAAAGGAGATAGCTGCAAAATCTCTGCACACAATGCTTAGTTCTCAGAAGTAAATCATATGTGCCATGTTGTTTCATTTAGGTATAAAGAGTTATGTGCCATAGCCGCGGTAATGCTTTCCTATAGTGTAAATGCTAGTTTTAGATATAGGAATGTTAGCACAAAAACTGAAGGAAAGGAGATAGCTGCAAAATCTCTGCACACAATGCATATTTCTCAGAAGTAAATCATATGTGCCATGTTGTTTCATTTAGGTTTAAACAGTTAGGTGCTATAACATCGGTTATGCTTTCCTGTATAGGAAATGCTAGTTCTGGAGATACGAATGTTAGCACAAAAACTGAAGGAAAGGAGATAGCTGCAAAATCTCTGCACACAATGCTTAGTTCTCAGAAGTAAATCATAGGGTCCATGTTGTTTCATTTAGGTTTAAAGAGTTAGGTGCTATACCCGCTTTAATGCTTTCCTATAGTGTAAATGCTAGTTTTAGATATAGGAATGTTAGCAGAAAAACTGAAGGAAAGGAGATAGCTGCAAAATCTCTGCACACAATGGTTAGTTCCCAGAAGTAAATCATATGTGCCTTCTTGTTTCATTTAGGTTCAAAGAGTTAGGTGCTATACCCGCGGTAATGCTTTCCTATAGTGTAAATGCTAGTTTTAGATATAGGAATGTTAGCACAAAAACTGAAGGAAAGGAGATAGTTGCAAAATCTCTGCACACAATGCTTATTTCTCAGAAGTAAATCATATGTGCCATGTTGTTTCATTTAGGTTCAAAGAGTTGGGTGCTATACCTGCGGTAATGTTTTCCTATAGTGTAAATGCTAGTTTTAGATATAGGAATGTTAGCACAAAAACTGAAGGAAAGGAGATAGCTGCAAAATCTCTGCACACAATGCTTAGTTCTCAGAAGAAAATCATATGTGCCATGTTGTTTCACATAGGTTTAAAGGGTTAGGTGCTATACCCTCGGTAATGCTTTCCTGTATAGGAAATGCTAGTTCTGGAGATACGAATGTTAGCACAAAAACTGAAGGAAAGGAGATAGCTGCAAAATCTCTGCACACAGTGCTTAGTTCTCAGAAGTAAATCATATGGTCCATGTTGTTTCGTTTAGGTTTAAAGAGTTAGGTGCTTTACCCGCTTTAATGCTTTCCTATAGTGTAAATGCTAGTTTTAGATATAGGAATGTTAGCAGAAAAACTGAAGGAAAGGAGATAGCTGCAAAATCTCTGCACACAATGCTTAGTTCTCAGAAGTAAATCATATGTGCCATGTTGTTTCATTTAGGTTTAAACAGTTAGGTTCTATACCCTCGGTTATGCTTTCCTGTACAGGAAATTCTAGTTCTGGAGATACCAATGTTAGCACAAAAACTGAAGGAAAGGAGATAGCTGCAAAATCTCTGCACACAATGCTTAGTTCTCAGAAGTAAAGCATATGTGCCATGTTGTTTCATTTAGGTTCAAAGAGTTAGGTGCTATACCCGCCGTCATGCTTTCCTATAGTGTAAATGCTAGTTTTAGATAGAGGAATGTTAGCACAAAAAATGAAGGAAAGGAGATAGCTGCAAAATCTCTGCACACAATGCTTAGTTCTCAGAAGTAAATCATATGTGCCATGTTGTTTCATTTAGGTATAAAGAGTTATGTGCCATAGCCGCGGTAATGCTTTCCTATAGTGTCAATGCTAGTTTTAGATATAGGAATGTTAGCACAAAAACTGAAGGAAAGGAGATAGCTGCAAAATCTCTGCACACAATGCATATTTCTTAGAAGTAAATCACATGTGCCATGTTGTTTCATTTAGGTTTAAACAGGTAGGTGCTATACCCTCGGTTATGCTTTCCTGTATAGGAAAGGCTAGTTCTGGAGATACGAATGTTAGCACAAAAGCTGAAGGAAAGGAGATAGCTGCAAAATCTCTGCACACAATGCTTAGTTCTCAGAAGTAAATCATATGTGCCATGTTGTTTCATTTAGGTTCAAAGAGTTAGGTGCTATACCCGCGGAAATGCTTTCCTATAGTGTAAACGCTAGTTTTAGATATAGGAATGTTAGCACAAAAACAGAAGGAAAGGGGAGAGTTACAAAATCTCTGCCTACAATGCTTAGTTCTCAGAAGTATATCATATGTGCCATGTTGTTTCATTTAGGTTTAAACAGTTAGGTGCTATAACCTCGGTTATGCTTTCCTGTATAGGAAATGCTAGTTCTGGAGATACGAATGTTAGCACAAAAACTGAAGGAAAGGAGATAGCTCCAAAATTTCTGCACACAATGCTTAGTTCTCAGAAGTAAATCATATGGTCCATGTTGTTTCATTTAGGTTTAAAGAGTTAGGTGCTATACCCGCTTTAATGCTTTCCTATAGTGTAAATGCTAGTTTTAGATATAGGAATGTTAGCAGAAAAACTGAAGGAAAGGAGATAGCTGCAAAATCTCTGCACACAATGGTTAGTTCCCAGAAGTAAATCATATGTGCCTTCTTGTTTCATTTAGGTTCAAAGAGTTAGGTGCTATACCCGCCGTAATGCTTTCTTATAGTGTAAATGCTAGTTTTAGATATAGGAATGTTAGCACAAAAACTGAAGGAAAGAAGATAGCTGCAAAATCTCTGCACACAATGCTTAGTTCTCAGAAGTAAATCATATGTGCCATGTTGTTTCATTTAGGTTTAAAGAGTTATGTGCCATAGCCGCGGTAATGCTTTCCTATAGTGTAAATGCTAGTTTTAGATATAGGAATGTTAGCACAAACACTGAAGGAAAGGAGATAGTTGGAAAAGCTCTGCACACAATGCTTATTTCTCAGAAGTAAATCATATGTGCCATGTTGTTTCATTTACGTTTAAACAGTTAGGTGCTATAGCCTCGGTTATTCTTTCCTGTACAGGAAATGCTAGTTCTGGAGATAGGAATGTTAGCACAAAAACTTAAGGAAAGGAGATAGCTGCAAAATCTCTGCACACAATGCTTAGTTCTCAGAAGTAAATCATATGTGCCATGGTGTTTCATTTAGGTTCAAAAAGTTAGGTGCTATACCTGCGGTAATGTTTTCCTATAGTGTAAATGCTAGTTTTAGTATAGGAATGTCAGCACAAAAACTGAAGGAAAGGAGATAGCTGCAAAATCTCTGCACGCAATGCTTAGTTCTCAGAAGAAAATCATATGTGCCATGTTGTTTCACTTAGGTTTAAAGAGTTAGGTGTTATACCCTCGGTAATGCTTTCCTGTATAGGAAATGCTAGTTCTGGAGATACGAATGTTAGCACAAAAACTGAAGGAAAGGAGATAGCTGCAAAATCTCTGCACACAATGCTTAGTTCTCAGAAGTAAATCATATGTGTCATGTTGTTTCATTTAGGTTCAAAGAGTTAGGTGCTATACCTGTGGTAATGTTTTCCTATAGTGTAAATGCTAGTTTTAAGTATAGGAATGTTAGCCCAAAAACTGAAGGAAAGGAGATAGCTGCAAAATCTCTGTACAAAATGCTTAGTTCTCAGAAGTAAATCATATGTGCCATGTTGTTTCATTTAGGTTTAAACAGTTAGGTGCTATACCCTCGGTTATGCTTTCCTGTATAGGAAATGCTAGTTCTGGAGATGCGAATGTTAGCACAAAAACTGAATTAAAGGAGATAGCTGCAAACTCTCTGCACACAATTCTTAGTTCTCAGAAGTAAATCATATGTGCCATGTTGTTTCATTTATTTTCAAAGAGTTAGGTGGTATACCCGCGGTAATGCTTTCCTATAGTGTAAATGCTAGTTTTCGATAGAGGTATGTTAGCAGAAAAACTGAAGGAAAGGAGATAGCTGCAAAATCTCTGCACACAATTCTTAGTTCTCAGAAGAAAATCATATGTGCCATGTTGTTTCACTTAGGTTTAAAGTGTTAGGGGCTATACCCTCTGTTATGCTTTCCTGTATAGGAAATGCTAGTTCTGGAGATACGAATGTTAGCACAAAAACTGAAGGAAAGGAGGTAGCTGCAAAATCTCTGCACACAATGCTTACTTCTCAGAAGTAAATCATATGTGCCATGTTGTTCCATTTAGGTTTAAGGAGTTAGGTGCTATACCCTCGGTTATGCTTTCCTGTAAAGGAAATGCTAGTTCTGGAGATACGAGTGTTAGCACAAAAACTGAAGGAAAGGAGATAGCTGCAAAATTTCTCCACACAATCCTTAGTTCTCAGAAGTAAATCATATGTGCCATGTTGTTTCATTTAGGTTCAAAGAGTTAGGTGCTATACCCGTGGTAATGCTTTCCTATAGTGTAAATGCTAGTTTTAGATATAGGAATGTTAGCACAAAAACTGAAGGAAAGGAGATAGCTGCAAACTCTACACACAATGCTTATTTCTCAGAAGAAAATCATATGTGCCATGTTGTTTCATTTAGGTTCAAAGAGTTAGGTGCTATACCCGCGGAAATGCTTTCCTATAGTGTAAATGCTAGTTTTAGATATAGGAATGTTAGAACAAAAACTGAAGGAAAGGAGATATTTGCAAAATCTCTGCACACAATGCTTATGTCTCAGAAGTAAATCATATGTGCCATGTTGTTTCATTTAGGTTCAAAGAGTTGGGTGCTATACCTGCGGTAATGTTTTCCTATAGTGTAAATGCTAGTTTTAGATATAGGAATGTTAGCACAAAAACTGAAGGAAAGGAGATAGCTGCAAAATCTCTGCACACAATGCTTAGTTCTCAGAAGAAAATCATATGTGCCATGTTGTTTCACATAGGTTTAAAGAGTTAGGTGCTATACCCTCGGTAATGCTTTCCTGTATAGGAAATGCTAGTTCTGGAGATACGAATGTTAGCACAAAAACTGAAGGAAAGGAGATAGCTGCAAAATCTCTGCACACAGTGCTTAGTTCTCAGAAGTAAATCATATGGTCCATGTTTTTTCATTTAGGTTTAAAGAGTTAGGTGCTTTACCCGCTTTAATGCTTTCCTATAGTGTAAATGCTAGTTTTAGATATAGGAATGTTAGCAGAAAAACTGAAGGAAAGGAGATAGCTGCAAAATCTCTGCACACAATGCTTAGTTCTCAGAAGTAAATCATATGTGCCATGTTGTTTCATTTAGGTTTAAACAGTTAGGTTCTATACCCTCGGTTATGCTTTCCTGTACAGGAAATTCTAGTTCTGGAGATACCAATGTTAGCACAAAAACTGAAGGAAAGGAGATAGCTGCAAAATCTCTGCACACAATGCTTAGGTCTCAGAAGTAAATCATATGTGCCATGTTGTTTCATTTAGGTTCAAAGAGTTAGGTGCTATACCCGCCGTAATGCTTTCCTATAGTGTAAATGCTAGTTTTAGATAGAGGAATGTTAGCACAAAAAATGAAGGAAAGGAGATAGCTGCAAAATCTCTGCACACAATGCTTAGTTCTCAGAAGTAAATCATATGTGCCATGTTGTTTCATTTAGGTATAAAGAGTTATGTGCCATAGCCGCGGTAATGCTTTCCTATAGCGTAAATGCTAGTTTTAGATATAGGAATGTTAGCACAAAAACTGAAGGAAAGGAGATAGCTGCAAAATCTCTGCACACAATGCATATTTCTCAGAAGTAAATCATATGTGCCATGTTGTTTCATTTAGGTTTAAACAGGTAGGTGCTATACCCTCGGTTATGCTTTCCTGTATAGGAAAGGCTAGTTCTGGAGATACGAATGTTAGCACAAAAGCTGAAGGAAAGGAGATAGCTGCAAAAGCTCTGCACACAATGCTTAGTTCTCAGAAGTAAATCATATGTGCCATGGTGTTTCATTTAGGTTTAAACAGTTAGGTTCTATACCCTCGGTTATGCTTTCCTGTACAGGAAATTCTAGTTCTGGAGATACCAATGTTAGCACAAAAACTGAAGGAAAGGAGATAGCTGCAAAATCTCTGCACACAATGCTTAGTTCTCAGAAGTAAATCATAGGGTCCATGTTGTTTCATTTAGGTTTAATGAGTTAGGTGCTATACCCGCTTTAATGCTTTCCTATAGTGTAAATGCTAGTTTTAGATATAGGAATGTTAGCAGAAAAACTGAAGGAAAGGAGATAGCTGCAAAATCTCTGCACACAATGGTTAGTTCCCAGAAGTGAATCATATGTGCCTTCTTGTTTCATTTAGGTTCAAAGAGTTAGGTGCTATACCCGCCGTAATGCTTTCTTATAGTGTAAATGCTAGTTTTAGATATAGGAATGTTAGCACAAAAACTGAAGGAAAGGAGATAGCTGCAAAATCTCTGCACACAATGCTTAGTTCTCAGAAGTAAATCATATGTGCCATGTTGTTTCATTTAGGTTTAAAGAGTTATGTGCCATAGCCGCGGTAATGCTTTCCTATAGTGTAAATGCTAGTTTTAGATATAGGAATGTTAGCACAAACACTGAAGGAAAGGAGATAGTTGGAAAAGCTCTGCACACAATGCTTATTTCTCAGAAGTAAATCATATGTGCCATGTTGTTTCATTTAGGTTTAAACAGTTAGGTGCTATAGCCTCGGTTATTCTTTCCTGTATAGGAAATGCTAGTTCTGGAGATAGGAATGTTAGCACAAAAACTTAAGGAAAGAAGATAGCTGCAAAATCTATGCACACAATGCTTAGTTCTCAGAAGTAAATCATATGTGCCATGGTGTTTCATTTAGGTTCAAAAAGTTAGGTGCTATAACTGCGGTAATGTTTTCCTATAGTGTAAATGCTAGTATTAGTATAGGAATGTCAGCACAAAAACTGAAGGAAAGGAGATAGCTGCAAAATCTCTGCACGCAATGCTTAGTTCTCAGAAGAAAACCATATGTGCCATGTTGTTTCACTTAGGTTTAAAGAGTTAGGTGTTATACCCTCGGTAATGCTTTCCTGTATAGGAAATGCTAGTTCTGGAGATACGAATGTTAGCACAAAAACTGAAGGAAAGGAGATAGCTGCAAAATCTCTGCACACAATGCTTAGTTCTCAGAAGTAAATCATATGTGCCATGTTGTTTCATTTAGGTTTAAACAGTTAGGTGCTATACCCTCGGTTATGCTTTCCTGTATAGGAAATGCTAGTTCTGGAGATACGAATGTTAGCACAAAAACTGAAGGAAAGGAGATAGCTGCAAAATCTCTGCACACAATGCTTAGTTCTCAGAAGTAAATCATATGTGCCATGTTGTTTCATTTGGGTTTAAATCGTTAGGTCCTATAACCTCGGTTATGCTTTCCTGTATAGGAAATGCTAATTCTGGAGATACGAATGTTAGTACAAAAACTGAAGGAAAGGAGATAGCTGCAAAATCTCTGCACACAATGCTTAGTCCTCAGAAGTGATTCATATGTGCAATGTTGTTTCATTTATGTTTAAAGAGTTAGGTGCTATACCCGCGGTAATGCTTTCCTATAGTGTAAATGCTAGTTTTACATATAGGAATCTTACCACAAAAACTGAAGGAAAGGAGATAGTTGCAAAATCTCTGCACACAATGCTTAGTTCTCAGAAGTATATCATATGTGTCATGTTGTTTCATTTAGGTTTAAACAGTTAGGTGCTATACCCTCGGTTATGCTTTCCTGTATAGGAAATGCTTGTTCTGGAGATACGAATGTTAGCACAAAAACTTAAGGAAAGGAGATAGCTGCAAAATCTCTGCACACAATGCTTAGTTCTCAGAAGTAAATCATATGTGCCATGTTGTTTCATTTAGGTTTAAAGAGTTAGGTGCTATACCCGCGGAAAAGCTTTCCTATAGTGTAAATGCTAGTTTTAGATATAGGAATGTTAGCACAAAAACAGAAGGAAAGGAGAGAGTTGCAAAATCTCTGCATACAATGCTTAGATTTCAGAAGAAAATCATATGTGCCATGTTGTTTCATTTAGGTTTAAAGAGTTATGTGCCATAGCCGCGGTAATGCTTTCCTGTAGTGTAAATGTTAGTTTTAGATAAAGGAATGTTAGCACAAAAACTGAAGGAAAGGAGATAGTTGAAAATTTGTGCACACAATTCTTATTTCTCAGAAGTAAATCATATGTGCCATGTTGTTTCATTTAGGTTCAAAGAGTTAGGTGCTATACCTGCGGTAATGTTTTCCTATAGTGTAAATGCTAGTTTTAGATATAGGAATGTTAGCACAAAAACTGAAGGAAAGGAGATAGCTGCAAAATCTCTGCACACAATGCTTAGTTCTCAGAAGTAAATCATATGTGCCATGTTGTTTCACATAGGTTTAAAGAGTTAGGTGCTATACCCTCGGTAATGCTTTCCTGTATAGGAAATGCTAGTTCTGGAGATACGAATGTGAGCACAAAAACTGAAGGAAAAGAGATAGCTGCAAAATCTCTGCACACAGTGCTTAGTTCTCAGAAGTAAATCATATGGTCCATGTTGTTTCATTTAGGTTTAAAGGGTTAGGTGCTTTACCCGCTTTAATGCTTTCCTATAGTGTAAATGCTAGTTTTAGATATAGGAATGTTAGCACAAGAAATGAAGGAAAGGAGATAGCTGCAAAATCTCTGCACACAATGCTTAGTTCTCAGAAGTAAATCCTATGTGCCATGTTGTTTCATTTAGGTTCAAAGAGTTAGGTGCTATACCCGCCGTAATGCTTTCCTATAGTGTAAATGCTAGTTTTAGATAGAGGAATGTTAGCACAAAAACTGAAGGAAAGGAGATAGCTGCAAAATCTCTGCACACAATGCATATTTCTCAGAAGTAAATCATATGTGCCATGTTGTTTCATTTAGGTTTAAACAGGTAGGTGCTATACCCTCGGTTATGCTTTCCTGTATAGGAAAGGCTAGTTCTGGAGATACGAATGTTAGCACAAAAGCTGAAGGAAAGGAGATAGCTGCAAAATCTCTGCAGACAATGCTTAGTTCTCAGAAGTAAATCATATGTGCCATGTTGTTTCATTTAGGTTCAAAGAGTTAGGTTCTATACCCGCGGTAATGCTTTCCTATAGTGTAAATGCTAGTTTTAGATAGAGGAATGTTAGCACAAAAACTGAAGGAAAGGAGATAGCTGCAAAATCTCTGCACACAATGCTTAGTTCTCAGAAGTAAATCATATGTGCCATGTTGTTTCATTTAGGTTTAAAGAGTTATGTGTCATAGCCGCGGTAATGCTTTCCTATACTGTAAATGCTAGTTTTAGATACAGGAATGTTAGCACAAAAACTGAAGGAAAGGAGATAGTTGCAAAATCTCTGCACACAATGCTTATTTCTCAGAAGTAAATCATATGTGCCATGTTGTTTCATTTAGGTTTAAACAGGAAGGTGCTATACCCTCGGTTATGCTTTCCTGTATAGGAAATGCTAGTTCTGGAGATACGAATGTTAGCACAAAAGCTGAAGGAAAGGAGATAGCTGCAAAATCTCTGCACACAATTCTTAGTTCTCAGAAGTAAATCATATGTGCCATGTTGTTTCATTTAGGTTCAAAGAGTTAGGTGCTATAACCCCGGGAATACTTTCCTATAGTGTAAATGCTAGTTTTAGATATAGGAATGTTAGCACAAAAACTGAAGGAAAGGAGATAGCTGCAAAATCTCTGCACACAATGCATATTTCTCAGAAGTAAATCATATGTGCTATGTTGTTTCATTTAGGTTTAAACAGGTAGGTGCTATACCCTCGGTTATGCTTTCCTGTATAGGAAAGGCTAGTTCTGGAGATACGAATGTTAGCACAAAAGCTGACGGAAAGGAGATAGCTGCAAAATCTCTGCACACAGTGCTTAGTTCTCAGAAGTAAATCATATGGTCCATGTTGTTTCATTTAGGTTTAAAGAGTTAGGTGCTTTACCCGCTTTAATGCTTTCCTATAGTGTAAACGCTAGTTTTAGATATAGGAATTTTAGCAGAAAAACTGAAGGAAAGGAGATAGCTGCAAAATCTCTGCACACAATGCTTACTTCTCAGAAGATAATCATATGTGCCATGCTGTTCCATTTAGGTTTAAAGAGTTAGGTGCTATACCCTCGGTAATGCTCTCCTGTACAGGAAATGCTAGTTCTGAAGATACGAATGTTAGCACAAAAACTGAAGGAAAGGAGATAGCTGCAAAATCTCTGCACACAGTGCTTAGTTCTCAGAAGTAAATCATATTTGTCATGTTGTTTCATTTAGGTTTATACAGTTAGGTGCTATACCCTCGGTTATGCTTTCCTGTATAGGAAATGCTAGTTCTGGAGATACGAATGTTAGCACCAAAACTGAAGGATAGGAGATAGCTGCAAAATCTCTGCAAACAATGCTTAGTTCTCAGAAGTAAATCATATGTGCCATGTTGTTTCATTTAGGTTTAAACAGTTAGGTGCTATACGCTCGATTATGCTTTCCTGTATAGGAAATGCTAGTTCTGGAGATACGAATGTTAGCACAAAAACTGAAGGAAAGGAGATAGCTGCAAAATCTCTGCACACAATGCTTAGTTCCCAGAAGTAAATCATATCTGCCACGTTGTTTCATTTAGGTTCAAAAAGTTAGGTGCTATACCTGCGGTAATGTTTTCCTATAGTGTAAATGCTAGTTTTAGATATAGGAATGTTAGCAGAAAAACTGAAGGAAAGGAGATAGCTGCAAAATCTCTGCACACAATGCTTAGTTCTCAGAAGTAAATCATATGTGCCATGTTGTTTCATTTAGCTTTAAACAGTTAGGTGCTATACCCTCGGTTATGCTTTCCTCTATAGGAAATGCTAGTTCTGGAGATACGAATGTTAGCACAAAAACTGAAGGAAAGGAGATAGCTGCAAAATCTCTGCACACAGTGCTTACTTCTCAGAAGTAAATCATATGTGCCATGTTGTTTCATTTAGGTTTAAACAGTTAGGTGCTATACCCTCGGTTACGCTTTTTGTATAGGAAATGCTAGTTCTGGAGATAGGAATGTTAGCACAAAAACTTAAGGAAAGGAGATAGCTGTAAAATCTCTGCACACAATGCTTAGTTCCCAGAACTAAATCATATGTGCCATGTTGTTTCATTTAGGTTCAAAGAGTTAGGTGCTATACCCGCGGTAATGCTTTCCTATATTGTAAATGCTAGTTTTAGATATAGGAATGTTATCACAAAAACTGAAGGAAAGGAGATAGCTGCAAAATCTCTGCACACAATGCTTAGTTCTCAGAAGAAAATCATATGTGCCATGTTGTTTCACATACGTTTAAAGAGTTAGGTGCTATACCCTCGGTAATGCTTTCCTGTATAGGAAATGCTAGTTCTGGAGATACGAATGTTAGCACAAAAACTGAAGGAAAGGAGATAGCTGCAAAATCTCTGCACTCAATGCTTAGTTCTCAGAAGTAAATCATATTTGTCATGTTGTTTCATTTAGGTTTAAACAGTTAGGTGCTGTACCCTCGGTTATGCTTTCCTGTATAGGAAATGCTAGTTCTGGAGATACGAATGTTAGCACAAAAACTGAAGGAAAGGAGATAGCTGCAAAATCTCTGCACACAATGCTTAGTTCTCAGAAGTAAATCATATGTGCCATGTTGTTTCATTTAGGTTCAGAGAGTTAGGTGCTATACCCCCGGGAATGCTTTCCTATAGTGTAAATGCTAGTTTTAGATATAGGAATGTTAGCACAAAAACTGAAGGAAAGGAGATAGCTGCAAAATCTCTACACACAATGCATATTTCTCAGAAGTAAATCATATGTGCCATGTTGTTTCATTTAGGTTTAAACAGGTAGGTGCTATACCCTCGGTTATGCTTTCCTGTATAGGAAAGGCTAGTTCTGGAGATACGAATGTTAGCACAAAAGCTGAGGGAAAGGAGATAGCTGCAAAATCTCTGCACACAATGCATAGTTCTCAGAAGTAAATCATATGTGCCATGTTGTTTCATTTAGGTTCAAAGAGTTAAGTGCCATACCTGCGGTAATGTTTTCCTATAGTGTAAATGCTAGTTTTAGATATAGGAATGTTAGCACAAAAACTGAAGGAAAGGAGATAGCTGCAAAATCTCTGCACACAATGCTTAGTTCTCAGAAGAAAATCATATGTGCCATGTTGTTTCACATAGGTTTAAAGAGTTAGGTGCTATACCCTCGGTAATGCTTTCCTGTATAGGAAATGCTAGTTCTGGAGATACGAAAGTTAGCACAAAAACTGAAGGAAAGGAGATAGCTGCAAAATCTCTGCACACAGTGCTTAGTTCTCAGAAGTAAATCATATGGTCCATGTTGTTTCATTTAGGTTTAAAGAGTTAGGTGCTTTACCCGCTTTAATGCTTTCCTATAGTGTAAACTCTAGTTTTAGATATAGGAATGTTAGCAGAAAAACTGAAGGAAAGGAGATAGCTGCAAAATCTCTGCACACAATGCTTAGTTCTCAGAAGTAAATCATATGTGCCATGCTGTTCCATTTAGGTTTAAAGAGTTAGGTGCTATAACCTCGGTAATGCTCTCCTGTACAGGAAATGCTAGTTCTGAAGATACGAATGTTAGCACAAAAACTGAAGGAAAGGAGATAGCTGCAAAATCTCTGCACACAGTGCTTAGTTCTCAGAAGTAAATCATATGGTCCATGTTGTTTCATTTAGGTTTAAAGAGTTAGGTGCTTTACCCGCTTTAATGCTTTCCTATAGTGTAAACGCTAGTTTTAGATATAGGAATGTTAGCAGAAAAACTGAAGGAAAGGAGATAGCTGCAAAATCTCTGCACACAATGCTTACTTCTCAGAAGTAAATCATATGTGCCATGCTGTTCCATTTAGGTTTAAAGAGTTAGGTGCTATACCCTCGGTTATGCTTTCCTGTACAGGAAATGCTAGTTCTGGAGATACGAATGTTAGCATAAAAACTGAAGGAAAGGAGATAGCTGCAAAATCTCTGCACACAATCCTTAGTTCTCAGAAGTAAATCATATGTGCCATGTTTTTTCATTTAGGTTTGAAGTTTTATGTGCCATACCCGCGGTAATGCTTTCCTATAGTGTAAATGCTAGTTTTAGATATAGGAATGTTAGCACAAAAACTGAAGGAAAGGAGATACCTGCAAAATCTCTGCACACAATGCTTAGTTCTCAGAAGAAAATCATATGTGCCATGTTGTTTCACATACGTTTAAAGAGTTAGGTGCTATACCCTCGGTAATGCTTTCCTGTATAGGAAATGCTAGTTCTGGAGATACGAAAGTTAGCACAAAAACTGAAGGAAAGGAGATAGCTGCAAAATCTCTGCACTCAATGCTTAGTTCTCAGAAGTAAATCATATTTGTCATGTAGTTTCATTTAGGTTTAAACAGTTAGGTGCTATACCCTCGGCTATGCTTTCCTGTATAGGAAATGCTAGTTCTGGAGATACGAATGTTAGCACAAAAACTGAAGGAAAGGAGATAGCTGCAAAATCTCTGCACACAATGCTTAGCTCTCAGAAGTAAATCATATGTGCAAGGTTGTTTCATTTAGGTTCAAAGAGTTAGGTACTATACCCCCGGGAATGCTTTCCTATAGTGTAAATGCTAGTTTTAGATATAGGAATGTTAGCACAAAAACTGAAGGAAAGGAGATAGCTGCAAAATCTCTGCACACAGTGCTTAGTTTTCAGAAGTAAATCATATGTGCCATGTTGTTTCATTTAGGTTTAAAGAGTTATGTGCCATACCGCGGTAATACTTTCCTATAGTGTAAATGAGAGTTTTAGATATAGGAATGTTAGCACAAAAACTGAAGGAAAGGAGATAGCTGCAAAATCTCTGCACACAATGCTTAGTTCTCAGAAGTAAATCATAGGGTCCATGTTGTTTCATTTAGGTTTAAATAGTTAGGTGCTATTCCCTCGGTTATGCTTTCCTGTATAGGAAATGCTAGTTCTGGACTAACGAATGTTAGCACAAAAACTGAAGGAAAGGAGATAGCTGTAAAATCTCTGCACACAATGCTTAGTTCTCAGAAGTAATTCATATGTGCCATGTTGTTTCATTTAGGTTTAAACAGGTAGGTGCTATACCCTCGGTTATGCTTTCCTGTATAGGAAATGCTAGTTCTGGAGATACGAATGTTAGAAGAAAAACTGAAGGAAAGGCGATAGCTTCAAAATCTCTGCACACAATGCTTAGTTCTCAGAAGTAAATCATATGGTCCATGTTGTTTCAATTAGGTTTAAAGAGTTAGGTGCTATACCACCGGTAATGATATCCTATAGTGTAAATGCTGGTTTCAGGTATAGGAATGTTAGTACAAAAACTGAAGGAAAGGATATAGCTGCAAAATCTCTGCACACATTATTTAGGTCTGAGAAGTGAATCATATGTGCAATGTTTTTTCATTTAGGTTTGAAGTGTTATGTGCCATACCCGCGGTAATGCTTTCCTATACTGTAAATGCTAGGTTTAGATATAGGAATGTTAGCACAAAAACTGAAGGAAAGGAGATAGCTGCAAAATCTCTGCACACAATGCTTAGTTCTCAGAAGTAAATCATATGTGCCATGTTGTTTCATTTAGGTTTAATGAGTTATGTACCATACCCGCGGTAATGCTTTCCTATAGTGTAAATGCTAGTTTTAGATATAGGAATGTTAGCACAAAATCTGAAGGAAAGGAGATAGCTGCAAAATCTCTGTACACAATGCTTAGTTCTCAGAAGTAAATCATATTTGTCATGTTGTTTCATTTAGGTTTAAACAGTTAGGTGCTATACCCTCGGTTATGCTTTCCTGTATAGGAAATGCTAGTTCTGGAGATACGAATGTTAGCACAAAAACTGAAGGAAAGGAGATAGCTGCAAAATCTCTGCACACAATGCTTAGTTCTCAGAAGTAAATCATATGTGCCATGTTGTTTCATTTAGGTTCAAAGAGTTAGGTGCTATACCCGCGGTAATGCTTTCCTATAGTGCAAATGCTAGTTTTAGATATAGGAATGTTAGCACAAAAACAGAAGGAAAGGAGAGAGTTGCAAAATCTCTGCATACAATGCTTAGTTCTCAGAAGTATATCATATGTGCCATGTTGTTTCATTTAGGTTTAAACAGTTAGGTGCTATAACCTCGGTTATGCTTTCCTGTATAGGAAATGCTAGTTCTGGAGATACGAATGTTAGCACAAAAACTGAAGGAAAGGAGATAGCTGCAAAATCTCTGCACACAATGCTTAGTTCTCAGAAGTAAATAATATGTGCAAGGTTGTTTCATTGAATTTCAAAGAGTTAGGTGCTATACCCCCGGGAATGCTTTCCTATAGTGTAAATGCTAGTTTTAGATATAGGAATGTTAGCACAAAAACTGAAGGAAAGGAGATAGCTGCAAAATCTCTGCACACAGTGCTTAGTTCTCAGAAGTAAATCATATGTGCCATGTTGTTTCATTTAGTTTTAAAGAGTTATGTGCCATACCGCGGTAATGCTTTCCTATAGTGTAAATGATAGTTTTAGATATAGGAATGTTAGCACAAAAACTGAAGGAAAGGAGATACCTGCAAAATCTCTGCACACAATGCTTAATTCTCAGAAGTAAATCATATGTTCCATGTTGTTTCATTTAGGTTTAAATAGTTAGGTGGTATACCCTCGGTTATGCTTTCCTGTATAGGAAATGCTAGTTCTGGAGAAACGAATGTTAGCACAAAAACTGAAGGAAAGGAGATAGCTGCAAAATCTCTGCACACAATGCTTAGTTCTCAGAAGTAAATCATATGTGCCATGTTGTTTCATTTAGGTTAAACAGGTAGGTGCTGTACCCTCGGTTATGCTTTCCTGTATAGGAAATGCTAGTTCTGGAGATACGAATGTTAGCAGAAAAACTGAAGGAAAGGAGATAGCTTCAAAATCTCTGCACACAATGCTTAGTTCTCAGAAGTAAATCATATGGTCCATGTTGTTTCATTTAGGTTTAAAGAGTTAGGTGCTATACCACCGGTAATGATATCTTATAATGTAAATGCTGGTTTCAGGTATAGGAATGTTAGTACAAAAACTGAAGGAAAGGAGATAGCTGCAAAATCTCTGCACACAATATTTAGGTCTGAGAAGTGAATCATATGTGCAATGTTTTTTCATTTAGGTTTGAAGTGTTATGTGCCATACCCGCGGTAATGCTTTCCTATAGTGTAAATGCTAGGTTTAGATATAGGAATGTTAGCACAAAAACTGAAGGAAAGGAGATAGCTGCAAAATCTCTGCACACGATGCTTAGTTCTCAGAAGTAAATCATATGTGCCATGTTGTTTCATTTAGGTTTAATGAGTTATGTACCATACCCGCGGTAATGCTTTCCTATAGTGTAAATGCTAGTTTTAGATATAGGAATGTTAGCACAAAATCTGAAGGGAAGGAGATAGCTGCAAAATCTCTGTACACAATGCTTAGTTCTCAGAAGTAAATCATATTTGTCATGTTGTTTCATTTAGGTTTAAACAGTTAGGTGCTATACCCTCGGTTATGCTTTCCTGTATAGGAAATGCTAGTTCTGGAGATACGAATGTTAGCACAAAACTGAAGGAAAGGAGATAGCTGTAAAATCCCTGCACACAATGCTTAGTTCTCAGAAGTAAATCATATGTGCCATGTTGTTTCATTTAGGTTCACAGAGTTAGGTGCTATACCCGTGGGAATTCTTTCCTATAGTGTAAATGCTAGTTTTAGATATAG
Organism: Dasypus novemcinctus; assembly: GCF_030445035.2. Classification (NCBI taxonomy): domain Eukaryota; kingdom Metazoa; phylum Chordata; class Mammalia; order Cingulata; family Dasypodidae; genus Dasypus; species Dasypus novemcinctus. The sequence goes on from NC_080691.1 coordinate 67,339,330, forward strand.
GAATGTTAGTACAAAAACTGAAGGAAAGGAGATAGCTGCAAAATCTCTGCACACAGTGCTTAGTTGTCAGAAGTAAATCATATGTGCCAAGTTGTTTCATTTAGGTTTAAACAGTTAGGTGCTATACCCTCGGTTATGCTTTCCTGTATAGGAAATGCTAGTTCTGGAGATACGAATGTTAGAAGAAAAACTGAAGGAAAGGCGATAGCTTCAAAATCTCTGCACACAATGCTTAGTTCTCAGAAGTAAATCATATGGTCCATGTTGTTTCAATTAGGTTTAAAGAGTTAGGTGCTATACCACCGGTAATGATATCCTATAGTGTAAATGCTGGTTTCAGGTATAGGAATGTTAGTACAAAAACTGAAGGAAAGGAGATAGCTGCAAAATCTCTGCACACATTATTTAGGTCTGAGAAGTGAATCATATGTGCAATGTTTTTTCATTTAGGTTTGAAGTGTTATGTGCCATACCCGCGGTAATGCTTTCCTATACTGTAAATGCTAGGTTTAGATATAGGAATGTTAGCACAAAAACTGAAGGAAAGGAGATAGCTGCAAAATCTCTGCACACAATGCTTAGTTCTCAGAAGTAAATCATATGTGCCATGTTGTTTCATTTAGGTTTAATGAGTTATGTACCATACCCGCGGTAATGCTTTCCTATAGTGTAAATGCTAGTTTTAGATATAGGAATGTTAGCACAAAATCTGAAGGAAAGGAGATAGCTGCAAAATCTCTGTACACAATGCTTAGTTCTCAGAAGTAAATCATATTTGTCATGTTGTTTCATTTAGGTTTAAACAGTTAGGTGCTATACCCTCGGTTATGCTTTCCTGTATAGGAAATGCTAGTTCTGGAGATACGAATGTTAGCACAAAAACTGAAGGAAAGGAGATAGCTGCAAAATCTCTGCACACAATGCTTAGTTCTCAGAAGTAAATCATATGTGCCATGTTGTTTCATTTAGGTTCAAAGAGTTAGGTGCTATACCCGCGGTAATGCTTTCCTATAGTGCAAATGCTAGTTTTAGATATAGGAATGTTAGCACAAAAACAGAAGGAAAGGAGAGAGTTGCAAAATCTCTGCATACAATGCTTAGTTCTCAGAAGTATATCATATGTGCCATGTTGTTTCATTTAGGTTTAAACAGTTAGGTGCTATAACCTCGGTTATGCTTTCCTGTATAGGAAATGCTAGTTCTGGAGATACGAATGTTAGCACAAAAACTGAAGGAAAGGAGATAGCTGCAAAATCTCTGCACACAATGCTTAGTTCTCAGAAGTAAATAATATGTGCAAGGTTGTTTCATTGAATTTCAAAGAGTTAGGTGCTATACCCCCGGGAATGCTTTCCTATAGTGTAAATGCTAGTTTTAGATATAGGAATGTTAGCACAAAAACTGAAGGAAAGGAGATAGCTGCAAAATCTCTGCACACAGTGCTTAGTTCTCAGAAGTAAATCATATGTGCCATGTTGTTTCATTTAGTTTTAAAGAGTTATGTGCCATACCGCGGTAATGCTTTCCTATAGTGTAAATGATAGTTTTAGATATAGGAATGTTAGCACAAAAACTGAAGGAAAGGAGATACCTGCAAAATCTCTGCACACAATGCTTAATTCTCAGAAGTAAATCATATGTTCCATGTTGTTTCATTTAGGTTTAAATAGTTAGGTGGTATACCCTCGGTTATGCTTTCCTGTATAGGAAATGCTAGTTCTGGAGAAACGAATGTTAGCACAAAAACTGAAGGAAAGGAGATAGCTGCAAAATCTCTGCACACAATGCTTAGTTCTCAGAAGTAAATCATATGTGCCATGTTGTTTCATTTAGGTTAAACAGGTAGGTGCTGTACCCTCGGTTATGCTTTCCTGTATAGGAAATGCTAGTTCTGGAGATACGAATGTTAGCAGAAAAACTGAAGGAAAGGAGATAGCTTCAAAATCTCTGCACACAATGCTTAGTTCTCAGAAGTAAATCATATGGTCCATGTTGTTTCATTTAGGTTTAAAGAGTTAGGTGCTATACCACCGGTAATGATATCCTATAATGTAAATGCTGGTTTCAGGTATAGGAATGTTAGTACAAAAACTGAAGGAAAGGAGATAGCTGCAAAATCTCTGCACACAATATTTAGGTCTGAGAAGTGAATCATATGTGCAATGTTTTTTCATTTAGGTTTGAAGTGTTATGTGCCATACCCGTGGTAATGCTTTCCTATAGTGTAAATGCTAGGTTTAGATATAGGAATGTTAGCACAAAAACTGAAGGAAAGGAGATAGCTGCAAAATCTCTGCACACGATGCTTAGTTCTCAGAAGTAAATCATATGTGCCATGTTGTTTCATTTAGGTTTAATGAGTTATGTACCATACCCGCGGTAATGCTTTCCTATAGTGTAAATGCTAGTTTTAGATATAGGAATGTTAGCACAAAATCTGAAGGGAAGGAGATAGCTGCAAAATCTCTGTACACAATGCTTAGTTCTCAGAAGTAAATCATATTTGTCATGTTGTTTCATTTAGGTTTAAACAGTTAGGTGCTATACCCTCGGTTATGCTTTCCTGTATAGGAAATGCTAGTTCTGGAGCTACGAATGTTAGCACAAAACTGAAGGAAAGGAGATAGCTGTAAAATCCCTGCACACAATGCTTAGTTCTCAGAAGTAAATCATATGTGCCATGTTGTTTCATTTAGGTTCACAGAGTTAGGTGCTATACCCGTGGGAATTCTTTCCTATAGTGTAAATGCTAGTTTTAGATATAGGAATGTTAGCACAAAAACTGAAGGAAAGGAGATAGCTGCAAAATCTCTGCACACAGTGCTTAGTTGTCAGAAGTAAATCATATGTGCCAAGTTGTTTCATTTAGGTTTAAACAGTTAGGTGCTATACCCTCGGTTATGCTTTCCTGTATAGGAAATGCTAGTTCTGGAGATACGAATGTTAGCACAAAAACTGAAGGAAAGGAGATAGCTGCAAAATCTCTGTACACAATGCTTAGTTCTCAGAAGTAAATCATATTTGTCATGTTGTTTCATTTAGGTTTAAACAGTTAGGTGCTATACCCTCGGTTATGCTTTCCTGTATAGGAAATGCTAGTTCTGGAGATACGAATGTTAGCACAAAAACTGAAGGAAAGGAGATAGCTGCAAAATCTCTGCACACAATGCTTAGTTCTCAGAAGTAAATCATATGTGCCATGTTGTTTCATTTAGGTTCAAAGAGTTAGGTGCTATACCCGCGGTAATGCTTTCCTATACTGTAAATGCTAGTTTTAGATATAGGAATGTTAGCACAAAAACTGAAGGAAAGGAGATAGCTGCAAAATCTCTGCACAAAATGCTTAGTTCTCAGAAGTGAATCATATGTGCAATGTTGTTTCATTTAGGTTTAAAGAGTTAGGTGCTATACCCGCGGAAATGCTTTCCTATAGTGTAAATGCTAGTTTTAGATATAGGAATGTTAGCACAAAAACAGAAGGAAAGGAGAGAGTTGCAAAATCTCTGCATACAATGCTTAGTTCTCAGAAGTATATCATATGTGCCATGTTGTTTCATTTAGGTTTAAACAGTTAGGTGCTATAACCTCGGGTATGCTTTCCTGTATAGGAAATGCTAGTTCTGGAGATACGAATGTTAGCACAAAAACTGAAGGAAAGGAGATAGCTGCAAAATCTCTGCACACAATGCTTAGTTCTCAGAAGTAAATAATATGTGCAAGGTTGTTTCATTGAATTTCAAAGAGTTAGGTGCTATACCCCCGGGAATGCTTTCCTATAGTGTAAATGCTAGTTTTAGATATAGGAATGTTAGCACAAAAACTGAAGGAAAGGAGATAGCTGCAAAATCTCTGCACAGAGTGCTTAGTTCTCAGAAGTAAATCATATGTGCCATGTTGTTTCATTTAGTTTTAAAGAGTTATGTGCCATACCGCGGTAATGCTTTCCTATAGTGTAAATGATAGTTTTAGATATAGGAATGTTAGCACAAAAACTGAAGGAAAGGAGATACCTGCAAAATCTCTGCACGCAATGCTTAATTCTCAGAAGTAAATCATATGTTCCATGTTGTTTCATTTAGGTTTAAATAGTTAGGTGGTATACCCTCGGTTATGCTTTCCTGTATAGGAAATGCTAGTTCTGGAGAAACGAATGTTAGCACAAAAACTGAAGGAAAGGAGATAGCTGCAAAATCTCTGCACACAATGCTTAGTTCTCAGAAGTAAATCATATGTGCCATGTTGTTTCATTTAGGTTAAACAGGTAGGTGCTGTACCCTCGGTTATGCTTTCCTGTATAGGAAATGCTAGTTCTGGAGATACGAATGTTAGCAGAAAAACTGAAGGAAAGGAGATAGCTTCAAAATCTCTGCACACAATGCTTAGTTCTCAGAAGTAAATCATATGGTCCATGTTGTTTCATTTAGGTTTAAAGAGTTAGGTGCTATACCACCGGTAATGATATCCTATAATGTAAATGCTGGTTTCAGGTATAGGAATGTTAGTACAAAAACTGAAGGAAAGGAGATAGCTGCAAAATCTCTGCACACAATATTTAGGTCTGAGAAGTGAATCATATGTGCAATGTTTTTTCATTTAGGTTTGAAGTGTTATGTGCCATACCCGCGGTAATGCTTTCCTATAGTGTAAATGCTAGGTTTAGATATAGGAATGTTAGCACAAAAACTGAAGGAAAGGAGATAGCTGCAAAATCTCTGCACACGATGCTTAGTTCTCAGAAGTAAATCATATGTGCCATGTTGTTTCATTTAGGTTTAATGAGTTATGTACCATACCCGCGGTAATGCTTTCCTATAGTGTAAATGCTAGTTTTAGATATAGGAATGTTAGCACAAAATCTGAAGGGAAGGAGATAGCTGCAAAATCTCTGTACACAATGCTTAGTTCTCAGAAGTAAATCATATTTGTCATGTTGTTTCATTTAGGTTTAAACAGTTAGGTGCTATACCCTCGGTTATGCTTTCCTGTATAGGAAATGCTAGTTCTGGAGATACGAATGTTAGCACAAAACTGAAGGAAAGGAGATAGCTGTAAAATCCCTGCACACAATGCTTAGTTCTCAGAAGTAAATCATATGTGCCATGTTGTTTCATTTAGGTTCACAGAGTTAGGTGCTATACCCGTGGGAATTCTTTCCTATAGTTTAAATGCTAGTTTTAGATATAGGAATGTTAGCACAAAAACTGAAGGAAAGGAGATAGCTGCAAAATCTCTGCACACAGTGCTTAGTTGTCAGAAGTAAATCATATGTGCCAAGTTGTTTCATTTAGGTTTAAACAGTTAGGTGCTATACCCTCGGTTATGCTTTCCTGTATAGGAAATGCTAGTTCTGGAGATACGAATGTTAGCACAAAAACTGAAGGAAAGGAGATAGCTGCAAAATCTCTGCACACAATGCTTAGTTCTCAGAAGTAAATCATATGTGCCATGTTGTTTCATTTAGGTTCAAAGAGTTAGGTGCTATACCTGTGGTAATGTTTTCCTATAGTGTAAATGCTAGTTTTAGGTATAGGAATGTTAGCCCAAAAACTGAAGGAAAGGAGATAGCTGCAAAATCTCTGTACACAATGCTTAGTTCTCAGAAGTAAATCATATGTGCCATGTTGTTTCATTTATGTTCAAAGAGTTAGGTGCTATACCCGTGGTAATGCTTTCCTATAGTGTAAATGCTAGTTTTAGATATAGGAATACTAGCACAAAAACTGAAGGAAAGGAGATAGCTGCAAACTCTACACACAATGCTTATTTCTCAGAAGAAAATCATATGTGCCATGTTGTTTCATTTAGGTTAAAAGAGTTAGGTGCTATACCCGCGGAAATGCTTTCCTATAGTGTAAATGCTAGTTTTAGATATAGGAATGTTAGCACAAAAACAGAAGGAAAGGAGAGAGTTGCAAAATCTCTGCATACAATGCTTAGTTCTCAGAAGTATATCATATGTGCCATGTTGTTTAATTTAGGTTTAAACAGTTAGGTGCTATAACCTCGGTTATGCTTTCCTGTATAGGAAATGCTAGTTCTGGAGATACGAATGTTAGCACAAAAACTGAAGGAAAGGAGATAGCTGCAAAATCTCTGCACACAATGCTTAGTTCTCAGAAGTAAATCATAGGGTCCATGTTGTTTCATTTAGGTTTAAAGAGTTAGGTGCTATACCCGCTTTAATGCTTTCCTATAGTGTAAATGCTAGTTTTAGATATAGGAATGTTAGCAGAAAAACTGAAGGAAAGGAGATAGCTGCAAAATCTCTGCACACAATGGTTAGTTCCCAGAAGTAAATCATATGTGCCTTCTTGTTTCATTTAGGTTCAAAGAGTTAGGTGCTATACCCGCGGTAATGCTTTCCTATACTGTAAATGCTAGTTTTAGATATAGGAATGTTAGCACAAAAACTGAAGGAAAGGAGATAGCTGCAAAATCTCTGCACACAATGCATAGTTCTCAGAAGTAAATCATATGTGCCATGTTGTTTCATTTAGGTTCAAAGAGTTAGGTGCTATACCTGCGGTAATGTTTTCCTATAGTGTAAATGCTAGTTTTAGATATAGGAATGCTAGCACAAAAACTGAAGGAAAGGAGATAGCTGCAAAATCTCTGCACACAGTGCTTAGTTCTCAGAAGTAAATCATATGTGCCATGTTGTTTCATTTAGTTTTAAAGAATTATGTGCCATACCGCGGTAATGCTTTCCTATAGTGTAAATGATAGTTTTAGATATAGGAATGTTAGCACAAAAACTGAAGGAAAGGAGATAGCTGCAAAATCTCTGCACACAATGCTTAGTTCTCAGAAGTAAATCATATGTGCCATGTTGTTTCATTTAGGTTTAAACAGTTAGGTGCTATACCCTCGGTTATGCTTTCCTGTATAGGAAATGCTAGTTCTGGAGATTCGAATGTTAGCACAAAAACTGAAGGAAAGGAGATAGCTGCAAAATCTCTGCACACAATGCTTAGTTCTCAGAACTAAATCATATGTTCCATGTTGTTTCATTTAGGTTTAAACAGTTAGGTGCTATACCCTCGATTATGCTTTCCTGTATAGGAAATGCTAGTTATGGAGATACGAATGTTAGCACAAAAACTGAAGGAAAGGAGATAGCTGCAAAATCTCTGCACACAATGCTTAGTTCCCAGAAGTAAATCATATGTGCCATGTTCTTTAATTTAGGTTCAAAGAGGTAGGTGCTTTACCCGCGGTAATGCTTTCCTATAGTGTAAATGCTAGTTTTAGTTAGAGGAATGTTAGCACAAAAACTGAAGGAAAGGAGATAGTTGCAAAATATCTGCACACAATGCTTAGATCTCAGAAGTAAATCATATGTGCCATGTTGTTTCATTTAGGTTTAAAGAGTTAGGTGCTTTACCCGCTTTAATGCTTTCCTATAGTGTAAATGCTAGTTTTAGATAGAGGAATGATAGCAGAAAAACTGAAGGAAAGGAGATAGCTGCAAAATCTCTGCACACAATGCTTAGTTCTCAGAAGTAAATCATATGTGCCATGTTGTTTCATTTAGGTTTAAACAGTTAGGTTCTATACCCTCGGTTATGCTTTCCTGTACAGGAAATTCTAGTTCTGGAGATACCAATGTTAGCACAAAAACTGAAGGAAAGGAGATAGCTGCAAAATCTCTGCACACAATGCTTAGTTCTCAGAAGTAAATCATATGTGCCATGTTGTTTCATTTAGGTTTAAATCCTTAGGTGCTATACCCTCGGTTATGCTTTCCTGTATAGGAAATGCTAGTTCTGGAGATACGAATGTTAGTACAAAAACTGAAGGAAAGGAGATAGCTGCAAAATCTCTGCACACAATGCTTAGTCCTCAGAAGTGAATCATATGTGCAATGTTGTTTCATTTATGTTTAAAGAGTTAGGTGCAATACCCGCGGTAATGCTTTCCTATTGTGTAAATGCTAGTTTTAGATATAGGAATCTTACCACAAAAACTGAAGGAAAGGAGATAGTTGCAAAATCTCTGCACACAATGCTTAGTTCTCAGAAGTATATCATATGTGTCATGTTGTTTCATTTAGGTTTAAACAGTTAGGTGCTATACCCTCGGTTATGCTTTCCTGTATAGGAAATGCTAGTTCTGGAGATACGAATGTTAGCACAAAAACTGAAGGAAAGGAGATAGCTGCAAAATTTCTCCACACAATCCTTAGTTCTCAGAAGTAAATCATATGTGCCATGTTGTTTCATTTAGGTTCAAAGAGTTAGGTGCTATACCCGTGGTAATGCTTTCCTATAGTGTAAATGCTAGTTTTAGATATAGGAATGTTAGCACAAAAACTGAAGGAAAGGAGATAACTGCAAACTCTACACACAATGCTTATTTCTCAGAAGTAAATCATATGTGCCATGTTGTTTCATTTAGGTTTAAACAGTTAGGTGCTATACCCTCGCTTATGCTTTCCTGTATAGGAAATGCTAGTTCTGGAGATACGAATGTTAGCACAAAAACTGAAGGAAAGGAGATAGCTGCAAAATCTCTGCACACTATGCTTAGTTCTCAGAACTAAATCATATGTGCCATGTTGTTTCATTTAGGTTTAAACAGTTAGGTGCTATACCCTCGATTATGCTTTCCTGTATAGGAAATGCTAGTTCTGGAGATACGAATGTTAGCACAAAAACTGAAGGAAAGGAGATAGCTGCAAAATCTCTGCACACAATGCTTAGTTCCCAGAAGTAAATCATATGTGCCATGTTCTTTCATTTAGGTTCAAAGAGTTAGGTGCTTTACCCGCGGTAATGCTTTCCTATAGTGTAAATGCTAGTTTTAGTTAGAGGAATGTTAGCACAAAAACTGAAGGAAAGGAGATAGCTGCAAAATATCTGCACACAATGCTTAGATCTCAGAAGTAAATCATATGTGCCATGTTGTTTCATTTAGGTTTAAAGAGTTATGTGCCATAGCCGCGGTAATGCTTTCCTATAGTGTAAATGCTAGTTTTAGATATAGGAATGTTAGCACAAAAACTGAAGGAAAGGAGATAGTTGCAAAACCTCTGCACACAATGCTTATTTCTCAGAAGTAAATCATATGTGCCATGTTGTTTCATTTAGGTTCAAAGAGTTGGGTGCTATACCTGCGGTAATGTTTTCCTATAGTGTAAATGCTAGTTTTAGATATAGGAATGTTAGCACAAAAACTGAAGGAAAGGAGATAGCTGCAAAATCTCTGCACACAATGCTTAGTTCTCAGAAGAAAATCATATGTGCCATGTTGTTTCACATAGGTTTAAAGAGTTAGGTGCTATACCCTCGGTAATGCTTTCCTGTATAGGAAATGCTAGTTCTGGAGATACGAATGTTAGCACAAAAACTGAAGGAAAGGAGATAGCTGCAAAATCTCTGCACACAGTGCTTAGTTCTCAGAAGTAAATCATATGGTCCATGTTGTTTCATTTAGGTTTAAAGAGTTAGGTGCTTTACCCGCTTTAATGCTTTCCTATAGTGTAAATGCTACTTTTAGATATAGGAATGTTAGCAGAAAAACTGAAGGAAAGGAGATAGCTGCAAAATCTCTGCACACAATGCTTAGTTCTCAGAAGTAAATCATATGTGCCATGTTGTTTCATTTAGGTTTAAACAGTTAGGTTCTATACCCTCGGTTATGCTTTCCTGTACAGGAAATTCTAGTTCTGGAGATACCAATGTTAGCACGAAAACTGAAGGAAAGGAGATAGCTGCAAAATCTCTGCACACAATGCTTAGTTCTCAGAAGTAAAGCATATGTGCCATGTTGTTTCATTTAGGTTCAAAGAGTTAGGTGCTATACCCGCCGTAATGCTTTCCTATAGTGTAAATGCTAGTTTTAGATAGGGGAATGTTAGCACAAAAAATGAAGGAAAGGAGATAGCTGCAAAATCTCTGCACACAATGCTAAGTTCTCAGAAGTAAATCATATGTGCCATGTTGTTTCATTTAGGTATAAAGAGTTATGTGCCATAGCCGCGGTAATGCTTTCCTATAGTGTAAATGCTAGTTTTAGATATAGAAATGTTAGCACAAAAACTGAAGGAAAGGAGATAGCTGCAAAATCTCTGCACACAATGCATATTTCTCAGAAGTAAATCATATGTGCCATGTTGTTTCATTTAGGTTTAAACAGGTAGGTGCTATACCCTCGGTTATGCTTTCCTGTATAGGAAAGGCTAGTTCTGGAGATACGAATGTTAGCACAAAAGCTGAAGGAAAGGAGATAGCTGCAAAATCTCTGCACACAATGCTTAGTTCTCAGAAGTAAATCATATGTGCCATGGTGTTTCATTTAGGTTTAAACAGTTAGGTTCTATACCCTCGGTTATGCTTTCCTGTACAGGAAATTCTAGTTCTGGAGATACCAATGTTAGCACAAAAATTGAAGGAAAGGAGATAGCTGCAAAATCTCTGCACACAATGCTCAGTTCTCAGAAGTAAATCATAGGGTCCATGTTGTTTCATTTAGGTTTAAAGAGTTAGGTGCTATACCCGCTTTAATGCTTTCCAATAGTGTAAATGCTAAATTTAGATATAGGAATGTTAGCAGAAAAACTGAAGGAAAGGAGATAGCTGCAAAATCTCTGCACACAATGGTTAGTTCCCAGAAGTAAATCACATGTGCCTTCTTGTTTCATTTAGGTTCAAAGAGTTAGGTGCTATACCCGCCGTAATGCTTTCTTATAGTGTAAATGCTAGTTTTAGATATAGGAATGTTAGCACAAAAACTGAAGGAAAGGAGATAGCTGCAAAATCTCTGCACACAATGCTTAGTTCTCAGAAGTAAATCATATGTGCCATGTTGTTTCATTTAGGTTTAAAGAGTTATGTGCCATAGCCGCGGTAATGCTTTCCTATAGTGTAAATGCTAGTTTTAGATATAGGAATGTTAGCACAAACACTGAAGGAAAGGAGATAGTTGGAAAAGCTCTGCACACAATGCTTATTTCTCAGAAGTAAATCATATGTGCCATGTTGTTTCATTTACGTTTAAACAGTTAGGTGCTATAGCCTCGGTTATTCTTTCCTGTATAGGAAATGCTAGTTCTGGAGACAGGAATGTTAGCACAAAAACTTAAGGAAAGGAGATAGCTGCAAAATCTCTGCACACAATGCTTAGTTCTCAGAAGTAAATCATATGTGCCATGGTGTTTCATTTAGGTTCAAAAAGTTAGGTGCTATACCTGCGGTAATGTTTTCCTATAGTGTAAATGCTAGTTTTAGTATAGGAATGTCAGCACAAAAACTGAAGGAAAGGAGATAGCTGCAAAATCTCTGCACGCAATGCTTAGTTCTCAGAAGAAAACCATATGTGCCATGTTGTTTCACTTAGGTTTAAAGAGTTAGGTGTTATACCCTCGGTAATGCTTTCCTGTATAGGAAATGCTAGTTCTGGAGATACGAATGTTAGCACAAAAACTGAAGGAAAGGAGATAGCTGCAAAATCTCTGCACACAATGCTTAGTTCTCAGAAGTAAATCATATGTGCCATGTTGTTTCATTTAGGTTTAAAAAGTTAGGTGCTATACCCTCGGTTATGCTTTCCTGTATAGGAAATGCTAGTTCTGGAGATACGAATGTTAGCACAAAAACTGAAGGAAAGGAGATAGCTGCAAAATCTCTGCACACAATGCTTAGTTCTCAGAAGTAAATCATATGTGCCATGTTGTTTCATTTAGGTTTAAATCGTTAGGTGCTATACCCTCGGTTATGCTTTCCTGAATAGGAAATGCTAGTTCTGGAGATACGAATGTTAGTACAAAAACTGAAGGAAAGGAGATAGCTGCAAAATCTCTGCACACAATGCTTAGTCCTCAGAAGTGATTCATATGTGCAATGTTGTTTCATTTATGTTTAAAGAGTTAGGTGCTATACCCGCGGTAATGCTTTCCTATAGTGTAAATGCTAGTTTTAGATATAGGAATCTTACCACAAAAACTGAAGGAAAGGAGATAGTTGCAAAATCTCTGCACACAATGCTTAGTTCTCAGAAGTATATCATATGTGTCATGTTGTTTCATTTAGGTTTAAACAGTTAGGTGCTATACCCTCGGTTATGCTTTCCTGTATAGGAAATGCTAGTTCTGGAGATACGAATGTTAGCACAAAAACTTAAGGAAAGGAGATAGCTGCAAAATCTCTGCACACAATGCTTACTTCTCAGAAGTAAATCATATGTGCCATGTTGTTTCATTTAGGTTTAAAGAGTTAGGTGCTATACCCGCGGAAATGCTTTCCTATAGTGTAAATGCTAGTTTTAGATATAGGAATGTTAGCACAAAAACAGAAGGAAAGGAGAGAGTTGCAAAATCTCTGCATACAATGCTTAGATTTCAGAAGAAAATCATATGTGCCATGTTGTTTCATTTAGGTTTAAAGAGTTATGTGCCATAGCCGCGGTAATGCTTTCCTGTAGTGTAAATGTTAGTTTTAGATAAAGGAATGTTAGCACAAAAACTGAAGGAAAGGAGATAGTTGCAAAATTTGTGCACACAATTCTTATTTCTCAGAAGTAAATCATATGTGCCATGTTGTTTCATTTAGGTTCAAAGAGTTAGGTGCTATACCTGCGGTAATGTTTTCCTATAGTGTAAATGCTAGTTTTAGATATAGGAAAGTTAGCACAAAAACTGAAGGAAAGGAGATAGCTGCAAAATCTCTGCACACAATGCTTAGTTCTCAGAAGAAAATCATATATGCCATGTTGTTTCACATAGGTTTAAAGAGTTAGGTGCTATACCCTCGGTAATGCTTTCCTGTATAGGAAATGCTAGTTCTGGAGATACGAATGTTAGCACAAAAACTGAAGGAAAGGAGATAGCTGCAAAATCTCTGCACACAGTGCTTAGTTCTCAGAACTAAATCATATGGTCCATGTTGTTTCATTTAGGTTTAAAGAGTTAGGTGCTTTACCCGCTTTAATGCTTTCCTATAGTGTAAATGCTAGTTTTAGATATAGGAATGTTAGCACAAGAAATGAAGGAAAGGAGATAGCTGCAAAATCTCTGCACACAATGCTTAGTTCTCAGAAGTAAATCCTATGTGCCATGTTGTTTCATTTAGGTTCAAAGAGTTAGGTGCTATACCCGCCGTAATGCTTTCCTATAGTGTAAATGCTAGTTTTAGATAGAGGAATGTTAGCACAAAAAATGAAGGAAAGGAGATAGCTGCAAAATCTCTGCACACAATGCTTAGTTCTCAGAAGTAAATCATATGTGCCATGTTGTTTCATTTAGGTATAAAGAGTTCTGTGCCATAGCCACGGTAATGCTTTTCTATAGTGTAAATGCTAGTTTTAGATATAGGAATGTTAGCACAAAAACTGAAGGAAAGGAGATAGCTGCAAAATCTCTGCACCCATGCATATTTCTCAGAAGTAAATCATATGTGCCATGTTGTTTCATTTAGGTTTAAACAGGTAGGTGCTATACCCTCGGTTATGCTTTCCTGTATAGGAAAGGCTAGTTCTGGATATACGAATGTTAGCACAAAAGCTGAAGGAAAGGAGATAGCTGCAAAATCTCTGCAGACAATGCTTAGTTCTCAGAAGTAAATCATATGTGCCATGTTGTTTCATTTAGGTTCAAAGAGTTAGGTGCTATACCCGCGGTAATGCTTTCCTATAGTGTAAATGCTAGTTTTAGATAGAGGAATGTTAGCACAAAAACTGAAGGAAAGGAGATAGCTGCAAAATCTCTGCACACAATGCTTAGTTCTCAGAAGTAAATCATATGTGCCATGTTGTTTCATTTAGGTTTAAACAGGAAGGTGCTATACCCTCGGTTATGCTTTCCTGTATAGGAAATGCTAGTTCTGGAGATACGAATGTTAGCACAAAAGCTGAAGGAAAGGAGATAGCTGCAAAATCTCTGCACACAGTGCTTAGTTCTCAGAAGTAAATCATATGGTCCATGTTGTTTCATTTAGGTTTAAAGAGTTAGGTGCTTCACCCGCTTTAATGCTTTGCTATAGTATAAAGGCTAGGTTTAGATATAGGAATGTTAGCACAAAAACTGAAGGAAAGGAGATAGCTGCAAAATCTCTGCACACAATGCTTAGTTCTCAGAAGTAAATCATATGTGCCATGTTGTTTCATGTAGCTTTAAACAGTTAGGTGCTATACCCTCGGTTATGCTTTCCTGTATAGGAAATGCTAGTTCTGGAGATGCGAATGTTAGCACAAAAACTGAATTAAAGGAGATAGCTGCAAACTCTCTGCACACAATTCTTAGTTCTCAGAAGTAAATCATATGTGCCATGTTGTTTCATTTATTTTCAAAGAGTTAGGTGCTATACCCGCGGTAATGCTTTCCTATAGTGTAAATGCTAGTTTTCGATATAGGTATGTTAGCAGAAAAACTGAAGGAAAGGAGATAGCTGCAAAATCTTTGCACACAATTCTTAGTTCTCAGAAGAAAATCATATGTGTCATGTTGTTTCACTTAGGTTTAAAGTGTTAGGGGCTATACCCTCTGTTATGCTTTCCTGTATAGGAAATGCTAGTTCTGGAGATACGAATGTTAGCACAAAAACTGAAGGAAAGGAGATAGCTGCAAAATCTCTGCACACAATGCTTACTTCTCAGAATTAATCATATGTGTCATGTTGTTCCATTTAGGTTTAAAGAGTTAGGTGCTATACCCTCGGTTATGCTTTCCTGTACAGGAAATGCTAGTTCTGGAGATACGAATGTTAGCACAAAAACTGAAGGAAAGGAGATAGCTGCAAAATTTCTCCACACAATCCTTAGTTCTCAGAAGTAAATCATATGTGCCATGTTGTTTCATTTAGGTTCAAAGAGTTAGGTGCTATACCCGCCGTAATGCTTTCCTATAGTGTAAATGCTAGTTTTAGATAGAGGAATGTTAGCACAAAAACTGAAGGAAAGGAGATAGCTGCAAAATCTCTGCACACAATGCTTAGTTCTCAGAAGAAAATCATATGTGCCATGTTGTTTCACATAGGTTTAAAGAGTTAGGTGCTATACCCTCGGTAATGCTTTCCTCTATAGGAAATGCTAGTTCTGGAGATACGAATGTTAGCACAAAAACTGAAGTAAAGGAGATAGCTGCAAAATCTCTGCACACAGTGCTTAGTTCTCAGAAGTAAATCATATGGTTCATGTTGTTTCATTTAGGTTTAAAGAGTTAGGTGCTTTACCCGCTTTAATGCTTTCCTACAGTGTAAATGCTAGTTTTAGATATAGGAATGTTAGCAGAAAAACTGAAGGAAAGGAGATAGCTGCAAAATCTCTGCACACAATGCTTAGTTCTCAGAAGTAAATCATATGTGCCATGTTGTTTCATTTAGGTTTAAACAGTTAGGTTCTATACCCTCGGTTATGCTTTCCTGTACAGGAAATGATAGTTCTGGAGATACCAATGTTAGCACAAAAACTGAAGGAAAGGAGATAGCTGCAAAATCTCTGCACACAATGCTTAGTTCTCAGAAGTAAATCATATGTGCCATGTTGTTTCATTTAGGTTCAAAGAGTTAGGTGCTATACCCGCGGAAATGCTTTCCTATAGTGTAAATGCTAGTTTTAGATATAGGAATGTTAGCACAAAAACAGAAGGAAAGGAGAGAGTTGCAAAATCTCTGCATACAATGCTTAGTTCTCAGAAGTATATCATATGTGCCATGTTGTTTCATTTAGGTTTAAACAGTTAGGTGCTATAACCTCGGTTATGCTTTCCTGTATAGGAAATGATAGTTCTGGAGATACGAATGTTAGCACAAAAACTGAAGGAAAGGAGATAGCTGCAAAATCTCTGCACACAATGGTTAGTTCCCAGAAGTAAATCATATGTGCCTTCTTGTTTCATTTAGGTTCAAAGAGTTAGGTGCTATACCGGCGGTAATGTTTTCCAATACTGTAAATGCTAGTTTTAGATATAGGAATGTTAGCACAAAAACTGAAGGAAAGGAGATAGCTGCAAAATCTCTGCACACAATGCTTAGTTCTCAGAAGTAAATCATATGTGCCATGTTGTTTCATTTAGGTTTAAAGAGTTATGTGCCATAGCAGCGGTAATGCTTTCCTATAGTGTAAATGCTAGTTTTAGATATAGGAATGTTAGCACAAAAACTGAAGGAAAGGAGATAGCTGCAAAATCTCTGCACACAATGCATATTTCTCAGAAGTAAATCATATGTGCCATGTTGTTTCATTTAGGTTTAAACAGTTAGGTGCTATACCCTCGGTTATGCTTTCCTGTATAGGAAATGCTAGTTCTGGAGATACGAATGTTAGCACAAAAACTGAAGGAAAGGAGATAGCTGCAAAATCTCTGCACACAATCCTTAGTTCTCAGAAGTGAATCATATGTGCAATGTTGTTTCATTTATGTTTAAAGAGTTAGGTGCAATACCCGCGGTAATGCTTTCCTATTGTGTAAATGCTAGTTTTAGATATAGGAATCTTACCACAAAAACTGAAGGAAAGGAGATAGTTGCAAAATCTCTGCACACAATGCTTAGTTCTCAGAAGTATATCATATGTGTCATGTTGTTTCATTTAGGTTTAAACAGTTAGGTGCTATAGCCTCGGTTATGCTTTCCTGTATAGGAAATGCTAGTTCTGGAGATACGAATGTTAGCACAAAAACTGAAGGAAAGGAGATAGCTGCAAAATTTCTCCACACAATCCTTAGTTCTCAGAAGTAAATAATATGTGCCATGTTGTTTCATTTAGGTTCAAAGAGTTAGGTGCTATACCCGTGGTAATGCTTTCCTATAGTGTAAATGCTAGTTTTAGATATAGGAATGTTAGCACAAAAACTGAAGGAAAGGAGATAACTGCAAACTCTACACACAATGCTTATTTCTCAGAAGTAAATCATATGTGCCATGTTGTTTCATTTAGGTTTAAACAGTTAGGTGCTATACCCTCGGTTATGCTTTCCTGTATAGGAAATGCTAGTTCTGGAGATACGAATGTTAGCACAAAAACTGAAGGAAAGGAGATAGCTGCAAAATCTCTGCACACATTGCTTAGTTCTCAGAAGTAAATCATATGTGCCATGTTGTTTCATTTAGGTTTAAACAGTTAGGTGCTATACCCTCGATTATGCTTTCCTGTGTAGGAAATGCTAGTTCTGGAGATACGAATGTTAGCACAAAAACTGAAGGAAAGGAGATAGCTGCAAAATCTCTGCACACAATGCTTAGTTCCCAGAAGTAAATCATATGTGCCATGTTCTTTCATTTAGGTTCAAAGAGTTAGGTGCTTTACCCGCGGTAATGCTTTCCTATAGTGTAAATGCTATTTTTAGTTAGAGGAATGTTAGCACAAAAACTGAAGGAAAGGAGATAGTTGCAAAATATCTGCACACAATGCTTAGATCTCAGAAGTAAATCATATGTGCCATGTTGTTTCATTTAGGTTTAAAGAGTTATGTGCCATAGCCGCGGTAATGCTTTCCTATAGTGTAAATGCTAGTTTTAGATATAGGAATGTTAGCACAAAACCTGAAGAAAAGGAGATAGTTGCAAAACCTCTGCACACAATGCTTATTTCTCAGAAGTAAATCATATGTGCCATGTTGTTTCATTTAGGTTCAAAGAGTTGGGTGCTATACCTGCGGTAATGTTTTCCTATAGTGTAAATGCTAGTTTTAGATATAGGAATGTTAGCACAAAAACTGAAGGAAAGGAGATAGCTGCAAAATCTCTGCACACAATGCTTAGTTCTCAGAAGAAAATCATATGTGCCATGTTGTTTCACTTAGGTTTGAAGAGTTAGGTGCTATACCCTCGGTAATGCTTTCCTGTATAGGAAATGCTAGTTCTGGAGATACGAATGTTAGCACAAAAACTGAAGGAAAGGAGATAGCTGCAAAATCTCTGCACACAGTGCTTAGTTCTCAGAAGTAAATCATATGGTCCATGTTGTTTCATTTAGGTTTAAAGAGTTAGGTGCTTTACCCGCTTTAATGCTTTCCTATAGTGTAAATGCTAGTTTTAGATATAGGAATGTTAGCAGAAAAACTGAAGGAAAGGAGATAGCTGCAAAATCTCTGCACAACAATGCTTAGTTCTCAGAAGTAAATCATATGTGCCATGTTGTTTCATTTAGGTTTAAACAGTTAGGTTCTATACCCTCGGTTATGCTTTCCTGTACAGGAAATTCTAGTTCTGGAGATACCAATGTTAGCACAAAAACTGAAGGAAAGGAGATAGCTGCAAAATCTCTGCACACAATGCTTAGTTCTCAGAAGTAAATCATATGTGCCATGTTTTTTCATTTAGGTTTAAATCCTTAGGTGCTATACCGTCGGTTATGCTTTCCTGTATAGGAAATGCTAGTTCTGGAGATACGAATGTTAGTACAAAAACTGAAGGAAAGGAGATAGCTGCAAAATCTCTGCACACAATGCTTAGTCCTCAGAAGTGAATCATATGTGCAATGTTGTTTCATTTATGTTTAAAGAGTTAGGTGCAATACCCGCGGTAATGCTTTCCTATTGTGTAAATGCTAGTTTTAGATATAGGAATCTTACCACAAAAACTGAAGGAAAGGAGATAGTTGCAAAATCTCTGCACACAATGCTTAGTTCTCAGAAGTATATCATATATGTCATGTTGTTTCATTTAGGTTTAAACAGTTAAGTGCTATACCCTCGGTTATGCTTTCCTGTATAGGAAATGCTAGTTCTGGAGATACGAATGTTAGCACAAAAACTGAAGGAAAGGAGATAGCTGCAAAATTTCTCCACACAATCCTTAGTTCTCAGAAGTAAATCATATGTGCCATGTTGTTTCATTTAGGTTCAAAGAGTTAGGTGCTATACCCGTGGTAATGCTTTCCTAGAGTGTAAATGCTAGTTTTAGATATAGGAATGTTAGCACAAAAACTGAAGGAAAGGAGATAACTGCAAACTCTACACACAATGCTTATTTCTCAGAAGTAAATCATATGTGCCATGTTGTTTCATTTAGGTTTAAACAGTTAGGTGCTATACCCTCGGTTATGCTTTCCTGTATAGGAAATGCTAGTTCTGGAGATACGAATGTTAGCACAAAAACTGAAGGAAAGGAGATAGCTGCAAAATCTCTGCACACAATGCTTAGTTCTCAGAAGTAAATCATATGTGCCATGTTGTTTCATTTAGGTTTAAACAGTTAGGTGCTATACCCTCGATTATGCTTTCCTGTATAGGAAATGCTAGTTCTGGAGATACGAATGTTAGCACAAAAACTGAAGGAAAGGAGATAGCTGCAAAATCTCTGCACACAATGCTTAGTTCCCAGAAGTAAATCATATGTGCCATGTTCTTTCATTTAGGTTCAAAGAGTTAGGTGCTTTACCCGCGGTAATGCTTTCCTATAGTTTAAATGCTAGTTTTAGTTAGAGGAATGTTAGCACAAAAACTGAAGGAAAGGAGATAGTTGCAAAATCTCTGCACACAATGCTTATTTCTCAGAAGTAAATCATATGTGCCATGTTGTTTCATTTAGGTTCAAAGAGTTGGGTGCTATACCTGCGGTAATGTTTCCTATAGTGTAAATGCTAGTTTTAGATATAGGAATGTTAGCACAAAAACTGAAGGAAAGGAGATAGCTGCAAAATCTCTGCACACAATGCTTAGTTCTCAGAAGAAAATCATATGTGCCATGTTGTTTCACATAGGTTTAAAGAGTTAGGTGCTATACCCTCGGTAATGCTTTCCTGTATAGGAAATGCTAGTTCTGGAGATACGAATGTTAGCACAAAAACTGAAGGAAAGGAGATAGCTGCAAAATCTCTGCACACAGTGCTTAGTTCTCAGAAGTAAATCATATGGTCCATGTTGTTTCGTTTAGGTTTAAAGAGTTAGGTGCTTTACCCGCTTTAATGCTTTCCTATAGTGTAAATGCTAGTTTTAGATATAGGAATGTTAGCAGAAAAACTGAAGGAAAGGAGATAGCTGCAAAATCTCTGCACAACAATGCTTAGTTCTCAGAAGTAAATCATATGTGCCATGTTGTTTCATTTAGGTTTAAACAGTTAGGTTCTATACCCTCGGTTATGCTTTCCTGTACAGGAAATTCTAGTTCTGGAGATACCAATGTTAGCACAAAAACTGAAGGAAAGGAGATAGCTGCAAAATCTCTGCACACAATGCTTAGTTCTCAGAAGTAAAGCATATGTGCCATGTTGTTTCATTTAGGTTCAAAGAGTTAGGTGCTATACCCGCCGTAATGCTTTCCTATAGTGTAAATGCTAGTTTTAGATAGAGGAATGTTAGCACAAAAAATGAAGGAAAGGAGATAGCTGCAAAATCTCTGCACACAATGCTTAGTTCTCAGAAGTAAATCATATGTGCCATGTTGTTTCATTTAGGTATAAAGAGTTATGTGCCATAGCCGCGGTAATGCTTTCCTATAGTGTAAATGCTAGTTTTAGATATAGGAATGTTAGCACAAAAACTGAAGGAAAGGAGATAGCTGCAAAATCTCTGCACACAATGCATATTTCTTAGAAGTAAATCACATGTGCCATGTTGTTTCATTTAGGTTTAAACAGGTAGGTGCTATACCCTCGGTTATGCTTTCCTGTATAGGAAAGGATAGTTCTGGAGATACGAATGTTAGCACAAAAGCTGAAGGAAAGGAGATAGCTGCAAAATCTCTGCACACAATGCTTAGTTCTCAGAAGTAAATCATATGTGCTATGTTGTTTCATTTAGGTTCAAAGAGTTAGGTGCTATACCCGCGGAAATGCTTTCCTATAGTGTAAACGCTAGTTTTAGATATAGGAATGTTAGCACAAAAACAGAAGGAAAGGAGAGAGTTACAAAATCTCTGCATACAATGCTTAGTTCTCAGAAGTATATCATATGTGCCATGTTGTTTCATTTAGGTTTAAACAGTTAGGTGCTATAACCTCGGTTATGCTTTCCTGTATAGGAAATGCTAGTTCTGG
The DNA here is from genome assembly GCF_030445035.2 of Dasypus novemcinctus. Lineage (NCBI taxonomy): Eukaryota > Metazoa > Chordata > Mammalia > Cingulata > Dasypodidae > Dasypus > Dasypus novemcinctus. Next base: position 67,360,240 of record NC_080691.1, read on the forward strand.
AGATACGAATGTTAGCACAAAAACTGAAGGAAAGGAGATAGCTCCAAAATTTCTGCACACAATGCTTAGTTCTCAGAAGTAAATCATATGGTCCATGTTGTTTCATTTAGGTTTAAAGAGTTAGGTGCTATACCCGCTTGAATGCTTTCCTATAGTGTAAATGCTAGTTTTAGATATAGGAATGTTAGCAGAAAAACTGAAGGAAAGGAGATAGCTGCAAAATCTCTGCACACAATGGTTAGTTCCCAGAAGTAAATCATATGTGCCTTCTTGTTTCATTTAGGTTCAAAGAGTTAGGTGCTATACCCGCCGTAATGCTTTCTTATAGTGTAAATGCTAGTTTTAGATATAGGAATGTTAGCACAAAAACTGAAGGAAAGAAGATAGCTGCAAAATCTCTGCACACAATGCTTAGTTCTCAGAAGTAAATCATATGTGCCATGTTGTTTCATTTAGGTTTAAAGAGTTATGTGCCATAGCCGCGGTAATGCTTTCCTATAGTGTAAATGCTAGTTTTAGATATAGGAATGTTAGCACAAACACTGAAGGAAAGGAGATAGTTGGAAAAGCTCTGCACACAATGCTTATTTCTCAGAAGTAAATCATATGTGCCATGTTGTTTCATTTACGTTTAAACAGTTAGGTGCTATAGCCTCGGTTATTCTTTCCTGTACAGGAAATGCTAGTTCTGGAGATAGGAATGTTAGCACAAAAACTTAAGGAAAGGAGATAGCTGCAAAATCTCTGCACACAATGCTTAGTTCTCAGAAGTAAATCATATGTGCCATGGTGTTTCATTTAGGTTCAAAAAGTTAGGTGCTATACCTGCGGTAATGTTTTCCTATAGTGTAAATGCTAGTTTTAGTATAGGAATGTCAGCACAAAAACTGAAGGAAAGGAGATAGCTGCAAAATCTCTGCACGCAATGCTTAGTTCTCAGAAGAAAATCATATGTGCCATGTTGTTTCACTTAGGTTTAAAGAGTTAGGTGTTATACCCTCGGTAATGCTTTCCTGTATAGGAAATGCTAGTTCTGGAGATACGATTGTTAGCACAAAAACTGAAGGAAAGGAGATAGCTGCAAAATCTCTGCACACAATGCTTAGTTCTCAGAAGTAAATCATATGTGTCATGTTGTTTCATTTAGGTTCAAAGAGTTAGGTGCTATACCTGTGGTAATGTTTTCCTATAGTGTAAATGCTAGTTTTAAGTATAGGAATGTTAGCCCAAAAACTGAAGGAAAGGAGATAGCTGCAAAATCTCTGTACAAAATGCTTAGTTCTCAGAAGTAAATCATATGTGCCATGTTGTTTCATTTAGGTTTAAACAGTTAGGTGCTATACCCTCGGTTATGCTTTCCTGTATAGGAAATGCTAGTTCTGGAGATGCGAATGTTAGCACAAAAACTGAATTAAAGGAGATAGCTGCAAACTCTCTGCACACAATTCTTAGTTCTCAGAAGTAAATCATATGTGCCATGTTGTTTCATTTATTTTCAAAGAGTTAGGTGGTATACCCGCGGTAATGCTTTCCTATAGTGTAAATGCTAGTTTTCGATATAGGTATGTTAGCAGAAAAACTGAAGGAAAGGAGATAGCTGCAAAATCTCTGCACACAATTCTTAGTTCTCAGAAGAAAATCATATGTGCCATGCTGTTTCACTTAGGTTTAAAGTGTTAGGGGCTATACCCTCTGTTATGCTTTCCTGTATAGGAAATGCTAGTTCTGGAGATACGAATGTTAGCACAAAAACTGAAGGAAAGGAGGTAGCTGCAAAATCTCTGCACACAATGCTTACTTCTCAGAAGTAAATCATATGTGCCATGTTGTTCCATTTAGGTTTAAAGAGTTAGGTGCTATACCCTCGGTTATGCTTTCCTGTAAAGGAAATGCTAGTTCTGGAGATACGAGTGTTAGCACAAAAACTGAAGGAAAGGAGATAGCTGCAAAATTTCTCCACACAATCCTTAGTTCTCAGAAGTAAATCATATGTGCCATGTTGTTTCATTTAGGTTCAAAGAGTTAGGTGCTATACCCGTGGTAATGCTTTCCTATAGTGTAAATGCTAGTTTTAGATATAGGAATGTTAGCACAAAAACTGAAGGAAAGGAGATAGCTGCAAACTCTACACACAATGCTTATTTCTCAGAAGAAAATCATATGTGCCATGTTGTTTCATTTAGGTTCAAAGAGTTAGGTGCTATACCCGCGGAAATGCTTTCCTATAGTGTAAATGCTAGTTTTAGATATAGGAATGTTAGAACAAAAACTGAAGGAAAGGAGATATTTGCAAAATCTCTGCACACAATGCTTATTTCTCAGAAGTAAATCATATGTGCCATGTTGTTTCATTTAGGTTCAAAGAGTTGGGTGCTATACCTGCGGTAATGTTTTCCTATAGTGTAAATGCTAGTTTTAGATATAGGAATGTTAGCACAAAAACTGAAGGAAAGGAGATAGCTGCAAAATCTCTGCACACAATGCTTAGTTCTCAGAAGAAAATCATATGTGCCATGTTGTTTCACATAGGTTTAAAGAGTTAGGTGCTATACCCTCGGTAATGCTTTCCTGTATAGGAAATGCTAGTTCTGGAGATACGAATGTTAGCACAAAAACTGAAGGAAAGGAGATAGCTGCAAAATCTCTGCACACAGTGCTTAGTTCTCAGAAGTAAATCATATGGTCCATGTTTTTTCATTTAGGTTTAAAGAGTTAGGTGCTTTACCCGCTTTAATGCTTTCCTATAGTGTAAATGCTAGTTTTAGATATAGGAATGTTAGCAGAAAAACTGAAGGAAAGGAGATAGCTGCAAAATCTCTGCACACAATGCTTAGTTCTCAGAAGTAAATCATATGTGCCATGTTGTTTCATTTAGGTTTAAACAGTTAGGTTCTATACCCTCAGTTATGCTTTCCTGTACAGGAAATTCTAGTTCTGGAGATACCAATGTTAGCACAAAAACTGAAGGAAAGGAGATAGCTGCAAAATCTCTGCACACAATGCTTAGGTCTCAGAAGTAAATCATATGTGCTATGTTGTTTCATTTAGGTTCAAAGAGTTAGGTGCTATACCCGCCGTAATGCTTTCCTATAGTGTAAATGCTAGTTTTAGATATAGGAATGTTTGCACTAAAACTGAAGGAAAGGAGATAGCTGCAAAATCTCTGCACACAATGCTGAGTTCTCAGAAGTAAATCATATGTGCCACGTTGTTTCATTTAGGTTTAAAGAGTTAGGTGCTATACCCTCGGTTATGCTTTCCTGTATAGGAAATGCTAGTTCTGTAGATACGAATGTTAGCACAGAAACTGAAGGAAACGAGACAGCTGCAAAATCTCTGCACGCAATGCTTAGTTCTCAGAAGTAAATCATATGTGCCATGTTGTTTCATTTAGGTTTAAAGAGTTAGGTGCTATACCCACGGTAATGCATTCCTATAGTGTAAATGCTAGTTTTAAATATAGGAATGTTCCCTAGTAAGGGACCATGACATTATATTGGGCTTCAAATTTCGGGGAGTTCTGGATCACAGAGTGTTTCAACAATGGCAATGGAGGGATACTGGTATGGGATACCAATGACAGGTGATATATGACTGACAGGGAGCTGTACAGAACATATGTCCAGGGTGCATGGTAATGTTTGGATATACTCATAGTGGCAACAATTAAAAACCACAGTAGGGGGGGGTACTGGGTTCCTGGCCAGTGGTGCTCTGTCGTGGTCCCTAGGGGAGCAGTGACAGTCTCCCAGGTACAGTGGTGGGGACCGGGAGGGAGTGAGGGTTCAACAGTGAGCCCCTGATACTAATGACTATGCTTGTGAGCTGATAAACCCAAAATAATAACAAGGCCTAGAGCAACTTTGTGCCTGGGAATTTCCTTCTGTCAGCCTTCATGTTACTCAAATGTGGCCAGTCTCGAAGCCAAACTCAGCATGTAAATGCAATGCCTTCCCCCCAGCGTGGGACATGACACCCGGGGATGAGCCTCCCTGGCAACGAGGGACCACTATCAACTACCAACTGATGATGCAACTGGAAAATGACCTTATATGGAAGGTTCAATGCGGATCAGCAGAATATCCATGTCTACATAAAATACCATGACTTTAAAATGCTGTTTGACCTAAAGTAAGGGGGAAATGGAAAGGAGAAATGAGTTTATATGGCTACGAGTTTCTAAAAAAGAGTCTGGAGGCTGGCAGAAGGTTTGCCCTCATGCACAACTGAGCAGAGTCAGAGAGACAGATAAAGCAGATACAACCCCCAGATATTGGTTCCTTTGAGGGCTAAAGAGACCCATGGGAGTTATGGTCATGGCCGATGGGGTTAACTACCAGGGCAGATGGCCCCTCTTTGGAAATGGTGTTTATGTGTGATGAATCTGGACTCAGATGGGATCTCCCTTCATAAGACTTTCATGCTAATGTGCTGGAGGTGCAGTTAATGTTGGGGTTTAAGATATATTTAGGGGATTTGAATCTCTGGACTGACAATGTGATAGCCAGATCCTGAGCCTCAACAGACTCCAGCACCTACAATCTGATTTATTGGACTTACCACACTCAGCTAAGATGGAGGTGAAGGACAACCACCACACCATGGAGCCTAGAGTGATTACAACTGAAAATGGGAGGATTGCATCCAGCATCCAGGTGGAATCTGAGCCTCCTCTTGACATAAAGGTGCAATGGACACAACCAATCCAGTGTCCACATAGAAGAGGTGGCATTGGATTGGGAAAAGTGGACATAATGGACAAAGGGTATGGGGAAAGGCAGGAAGAGATGAGAGGTGGAGGCGTCTTCGGGACATGGAGCTGCCCTGGATGGTGCTTCAGAGGTAATCACCGGACATTGTAAATCCTCACAGGGCCTACATGATGGAATAGAGGAGAGTATGGGCCATGATGTGAACCAATGTATATGAGGTGCAGAGGTGCCCAAAGATGTACTTACCAAATCCAATGGATGTGTCATGATGATGGGAACGAGTGTTGTTGGGGGGGGGGGGGAGAGGGGGGGTGGGGGGGTGGGGTTGAATGGGACCTCACATATATATTTTTAATGTAATATTATTACAAAGTCAATAAAAAATAAAAAAATTAAAAAAAAAAAAAAAAAAAAAAAAAAAAAAAAAAAAAAAAAAATCTCTGCACACAATGCTTAGTTCTCAGAAGTAAATCATATGTGCCATGTTGTTTCATTTAGGTATAAAGAGTTATGTGCCATAGCCGCGGTAATGCTTTCCTATAGCGTAAATGCTAGTTTTAGATATAGGAATGTTAGCACAAAAACTGAAGGAAAGGAGATAGCTGCAAAATCTCTGCACACAATGCATATTTCTCAGAAGTAAATCATATGTGCCATGTTGTTTCATTTAGGTTTAAACAGGTAGGTGCTATACCCTCGGTTATGCTTTCCTGTATAGGAAAGGCTAGTTCTGGAGATACGAATGTTAGCACAAAAGCTGAAGGAAAGGAGATAGCTGCAAAATCTCTGCACACAATGCTTAGTTCTCAGAAGTAAATCATATGTGCCATGGTGTTTCATTTAGGTTTAAACAGTTAGGTTCTATACCCTCGGTTATGCTTTCCTGTACAGGAAATACTAGTTCTGGAGATACCAATGTTAGCACAAAAACTGAAGGAAAGGAGATAGCTGCAAAATCTCTGCACACAATGCTTAGTTCTCAGAAGTAAATCATAGGGTCCATGTTGTTTCATTTAGGTTTAAAGAGTTAGGTGCTATACCCGCTTTAATGCTTTCCTATAGTGTAAATGCTAGTTTTAGATATAGGAATGTTAGCAGAAAAACTGAAGGAAAGGAGATAGCTGCAAAATCTCTGCACACAATGGTTAGTTCCCAGAAGTGAATCATATGTGCCTTCTTGTTTCATTTAGGTTCAAAGAGTTAGGTGCTATACCCGCCGTAATGCTTTCTTATAGTGTAAATGCTAGTTTTAGATATAGGAATGTTAGCACAAAAACTGAAGGAAAGGAGATAGCTGCAAAATCTCTGCACACAATGCTTAGTTCTCAGAAGTAAATCATATGTGCCATGTTGTTTCATTTAGGTTTAAAGAGTTATGTGCCATAGCCGCGGTAATGCTTTCCTATAGTGTAAATGCTAGTTTTAGATATAGGAATGTTAGCACAAACACTGAAGGAAAGGAGATAGTTGGAAAAGCTCTGCACACAATGCTTATTTCTCAGAAGTAAATCATATGTGCCATGTTGTTTCATTTACGTTTAAACAGTTAGGTGCTATAGCCTCGGTTATTCTTTCCTGTATAGGAAATGCTAGTTCTGGAGATAGGAATGTTAGCACAAAAACTTAAGGAAAGGAGATAGCTGCAAAATCTATGCACACAATGCTTAGTTCTCAGAAGTAAATCATATGTGCCATGGTGTTTCATTTAGGTTCAAAAAGTTAGGTGCTATAACTGCGGTAATGTTTTCCTATAGTGTAAATGCTAGTATTAGTATAGGAATGTCAGCACAAAAACTGAAGGAAAGGAGATAGCTGCAAAATCTCTGCACGCAATGCTTAGTTCTCAGAAGAAAACCATATGTGCCATGTTGTTTCACTTAGGTTTAAAGAGTTAGGTGTTATACCCTCGGTAATGCTTTCCTGTATAGGAAATGCTAGTTCTGGAGATACGAATGTTAGCACAAAAACTGAAGGAAAGGAGATAGCTGCAAAATCTCTGCACACAATGCTTAGTTCTCAGAAGTAAATCATATGTGCCATGTTGTTTCATTTAGGTTTAAACAGTTAGGTGCTATACCCTCGGTTATGCTTTCCTGTATAGGAAATGCTAGTTCTGGAGATACGAATGTTAGCACAAAAACTGAAGGAAAGGAGATAGCTGCAAAATCTCTGCACACAATGCTTAGTTCTCAGAAGTAAATCATATGTGCCATGTTGTTTCATTTAGGTTTAAATCGTTAGGTGCTATAACCTCGGTTATGCTTTCCTGTATAGGAAATGCTAGTTCTGGAGATACGAATGTTAGTACAAAAACTGAAGGAAAGGAGATAGCTGCAAAATCTCTGCACACAATGCTTAGTCCTCAGAAGTGATTCATATGTGCAATGTTGTTTCATTTATGTTTAAAGAGTTAGGTGCTATACCCGCGGTAATGCTTTCCTATAGTGTAAATGCTAGTTTTACATACAGGAATCTTACCACAAAAACTGAAGGAAAGGAGATAGTTGCAAAATCTCTGCACACAATGCTTAGTTCTCAGAAGTATATCATATGTGTCATGTTGTTTCATTTAGGTTTAAACAGTTAGGTGCTATACCCTCGGTTATGCTTTCCTGTATAGGAAATGCTTGTTCTGGAGATACGAATGTTAGCACAAAAACTTAAGGAAAGGAGATAGCTGCAAAATCTCTGCACACAATGCTTAGTTCTCAGAAGTAAATCATATGTGCCATGTTGTTTCATTTAGGTTTAAAGAGTTAGGTGCTATACCCGCAGAAATGCTTTCCTATAGTGTAAATGCTAGTTTTAGATATAGGAATGTTAGCACAAAAACAGAAGGAAAGGAGAGAGTTGCAAAATCTCTGCATACAATGCTTAGATTTCAGAAGAAAATCATATGTGCCATGTTGTTTCATTTAGGTTTAAAGAGTTATGTGCCATAGCCGCGGTAATGCTTTCCTGTAGTGTAAATGTTAGTTTTAGATAAAGGAATGTTAGCACAAAAACTGAAGGAAAGGAGATAGTTGAAAATTTGTGCACACAATTCTTATTTCTCAGAAGTAAATCATATGTGCCATGTTGTTTCATTTAGGTTCAAAGAGTTAGGTGCTATACCTGCGGTAATGTTTTCCTATAGTGTAAATGCTAGTTTTAGATATAGGAATGTTAGCACAAAAACTGAAGGAAAGGAGATAGCTGCAAAATCTCTGCACACAATGCTTAGTTCTCAGAAGAAAATCATATATGCCATGTTGTTTCACATAGGTTTAAAGAGTTAGGTGCTATACCCTCGGTAATGCTTTCCTGTATAGGAAATGCTAGTTCTGGAGATACGAATGTGAGCACAAAAACTGAAGGAAAGGAGATAGCTGCAAAATCTCTGCACACAGTGCTTAGTTCTCAGAAGTAAATCATATGGTCCATGTTGTTTCATTTAGGTTTAAAGAGTTAGGTGCTTTACCCGCTTTAATGCTTTCCTATAGTGTAAATGCTAGTTTTAGATATAGGAATGTTAGCACAAGAAATGAAGGAAAGGAGATAGCTGCAAAATCTCTGCACACAATGCTTAGTTCTCAGAAGTAAATCCTATGTGCCATGTTGTTTCATTTAGGTTCAAAGAGTTAGGTGCTATACCCGCCGTAATGCTTTCCTATAGTGTAAATGCTAGTTTTAGATAGAGGAATGTTAGCACAAAAAATGAAGGAAAGGAGATAGCTGCAAAATCTCTGCACACAATGCTTAGTTCTCAGAACTAAATCATATGTGCCATGTTGTTTCATTTAGGTATAAAGAGTTCTGTGCCATAGCCACGGTAATGCTTTTCTATAGTGTAAATGCTAGTTTTAGATATAGGAATGTTAGCACAAAAACTGAAGGAAAGGAGATAGCTGCAAAATCTCTGCACACAATGCATATTTCTCAGAAGTAAATCATATGTGCCATGTTGTTTCATTTAGGTTTAAACAGGTAGGTGCTATACCCTCGGTTATGCTTTCCTGTATAGGAAAGGCTAGTTCTGGAGATACGAATGTTAGCACAAAAGCTGAAGGAAAGGAGATAGCTGCAAAATCTCTGCAGACAATGCTTAGTTCTCAGAAGTAAATCATATGTGCCATGTTGTTTCATTTAGGTTCAAAGAGTTAGGTGCTATACCCGCGGTAATGCTTTCCTATAGTGTAAATGCTAGTTTTAGATAGAGGAATGTTAGCACAAAAACTGAAGGAAAGGAGATAGCTGCAAAATCTCTGCACACAATGCTTAGTTCTCAGAAGTAAATCATATGTGCCATGTTGTTTCATTTAGGTTTAAACAGGAAGGTGCTATACCCTCGGTTATGCTTTCCTGTATAGGAAATGCTAGTTCTGGAGATACGAATGTTAGCACAAAAGCTGAAGGAAAGGAGATAGCTGCAAAATCTATGCACACAGTGCTTAGTTCTCAGAAGTAAATCATATGGTCCATGTTGTTTCATTTAGGTTTAAAGAGTTAGGTGCTTCACCCACTTTAATGCTTTGCTATAGTATAAAGGCTAGTTTTAGATATAGGAATGTTAGCACAAAAACTGAAGGAAAGGAGATAGCTGCAAAATCTCTGCACACAATGCTTAGTTCTCAGAAGTAAATCATATGTGCCATGTTGTTTCATTTAGCTTTAAACAGTTAGGTGCTATACCCTCGGTTATGCTTTCCTGTATAGGAAATGCAAGTTCTGGAGATGCGAATGTTAGCACAAAAACTGAATTAAAGGAGATAGCTGCAAACTCTCTGCACACAATTCTTAGTTCTCAGAAGTAAATCATATGTGCCATGTTGTTTCATTTAGGTTCAAAGAGTTAGGTGCTATAACCCCGGGAATACTTTCCTATAGTGTAAATGCTAGTTTTAGATATAGGAATGTTAGCACAAAAACTGAAGGAAAGGAGATAGCTGCAAAATCTCTGCACTCAATGCTTAGTTCTCAGAAGTAAATCATATTTGTCATGTTGTTTCATCTAGGTTTAAACAGTTAGGTGCTATACCCTCGGTTATGCTTTCCTGTATAGGAAATGCTAGTTCTGGAGATACGAATGTTAGCACAAAAACTGAAGGAAAGGAGATAGCTGCAAAATCTCTGCACACAATGCTTAGTTCTCAGAAGTAAATCATATGTGCCATGTTGTTTCATTTAGGTTCAGAGAGTTAGGTGCTATACCCCCGGGAATGCTTTCCTATAGTGTAAATGCTAGTTTTAGATATAGGAATGTTAGCACAAAAACTGAAGGAAAGGAGATAGCTGCAAAATCTCTGCACACAATGCATATTTCTCAGAAGTAAATCATATGTGCCATGTTGTTTCATTTAGGTTTAAACAGGTAGGTGCTATACCCTCGGTTATGCTTTCCTGTATAGGAAAGGCTAGTTCTGGAGATACGAATGTTAGCACAAAAGCTGAGGGAAAGGAGATAGCTGCAAAATCTCTGCACACAATGCATAGTTCTCAGAAGTAAATCATATGTGCCATGTTGTTTCATTTAGGTTCAAAGAGTTAAGTGCCATACCTGCGGTAATGTTTTCCTATAGTGTAAATGCTAGTTTTAGATATAGGAATGTTAGCACAAAAACTGAAGGAAAGGAGATAGCTGCAAAATCTCTGCACACAATGCTTAGTTCTCAGAAGAAAATCATATGTGCCATGTTGTTTCACATAGGTTTAAAGAGTTAGGTGCTATACCCTCGGTAATGCTTTCCTGTATAGGAAATGCTAGTTCTGGAGATACGAAAGTTAGCACAAAAACTGAAGGAAAGGAGATAGCTGCAAAATCTCTGCACACAGTGCTTAGTTCTCAGAAGTAAATCATATGGTCCATGTTGTTTCATTTAGGTTTAAAGAGTTAGGTGCTTTACCCGCTTTAATGCTTTCCTATAGTGTAAACTCTAGTTTTAGATATAGGAATGTTAGCAGAAAAACTGAAGGAAAGGAGATAGCTGCAAAATCTCGGCACACAATGCTTAGTTCTCAGAAGTAAATCATATGTGCCATGCTGTTCCATTTAGGTTTAAAGAGTTAGGTGCTATACCCTCGGTAATGCTCTCCTATACAGGAAATGCTAGTTCTGAAGATACGAATGTTAGCACAAAAACTGAAGGAAAGGAGATAGCTGCAAAATCTCTGCACACAATGCTTAGTTCTCAGAAGTAAATCATATGGTCCATGTTGTTTCATTTAGGTTTAAAGAGTTAGGTGCTTTACCCGCTTTAATGCTTTCCTATAGTGTAAACGCTAGTTTTAGATATAGGAATGTTAGCAGAAAAACTGAAGGAAAGGAGATAGCTGCAAAATCTCTGCACACAATGCTTACTTCTCAGAAGTAAATCATATGTGCCATGCTGTTCCATTTAGGTTTAAAGAGTTAGGTGCTATACCCTCGGTTATGCTTTCCTGTGCAGGAAATGCTAGTTCTGGAGATACGAATGTTAGCATAAAAACTGAAGGAAAGGAGATAGCTGCAAAATCTCTGCACACAATCCTTAGTTCTCAGAAGTAAATCATATGTGCCATGTTTTTTCATTTAGGTTTGAAGTTTTATGTGCCATACCCGCGGTAATGCTTTCCTATAGTGTAAATGCTAGTTTTAGATATAGGAATGTTAGCACAAAAACTGAAGGAAAGGAGATACCTGCAAAATCTCTGCACACAATGCTTAGTTCTCAGAAGAAAATCATATGTGCCATGTTGTTTCACATACGTTTAAAGAGTTAGGTGCTATACCCTCGGTAATGCTTTCCTGTATAGGAAATGCTAGTTCTGGAGATACGAAAGTTAGCACAAAAACTGAAGGAAAGGAGATAGCTGCAAAATCTCTGCACTCAATGCTTAGTTCTCAGAAGTAAATCATATTTGTCATGTAGTTTCATTTAGGTTTAAACAGTTAGGTGCTATACCCTCGGCTATGCTTTCCTGTATAGGAAATGCTAGTTCTGGAGATACGAATGTTAGCACAAAAACTGAAGGAAAGGAGATAGCTGCAAAATCTCTGCACACAATGCTTAGCTCTCAGAAGTAAATCATATGTGCAAGGTTGTTTCATTTAGGTTCAAAGAGTTAGGTACTATACCCCCGGGAATGCTTTCCTATAGTGTAAATGCTAGTTTTAGATATAGGAATGTTAGCACAAAAACTGAAGGAAAGGAGATAGCTGCAAAATCTCTGCACACAGTGCTTAGTTTTCAGAAGTAAATCATATGTGCCATGTTGTTTCATTTAGGTTTAAAGAGTTATGTGCCATACCGCGGTAATGCTTTCCTATAGTGTAAATGAGAGTTTTAGATATAGGAATGTTAGCACAAAAACTGAAGGAAAGGAGATAGCTGCAAAATCTCTGCACACAATGCTTAGTTCTCAGAAGTAAATCATAGGGTCCATGTTGTTTCATTTAGGTTTAAATAGTTAGGTGCTATTCCCTCGGTTATGCTTTCCTGTATAGGAAATGCTAGTTCTGGAGTAACGAATGTTAGCACAAAAACTGAAGGAAAGGAGATAGCTGTAAAATCTGTGCACACAATGCTTAGTTCTCAGAAGTAATTCATATGTACCATGTTGTTTCATTTAGGTTTAAACAGGTAGGTGCTATACCCTCGGTTATGCTTTCCTGTATAGGAAATGCTAGTTCTGGAGATACGAATGTTAGAAGAAAAACTGAAGGAAAGGCGATAGCTTCAAAATCTCTGCACACAATGCTTAGTTCTCAGAAGTAAATCATATGGTCCATGTTGTTTCAATTAGGTTTAAAGAGTTAGGTGCTATACCACCGGTAATGATATCCTATAGTGTAAATGCTGGTTTCAGGTATAGGAATGTTAGTACAAAAACTGAAGGAAAGGAGATAGCTGCAAAATCTCTGCACACATTATTTAGGTCTGAGAAGTGAATCATATGTGCAATGTTTTTTCATTTAGGTTTGAAGTGTTATGTGCCATACCCGCGGTAATGCTTTCCTATAGTGTAAATGCTAGGTTTAGATATAGGAATGTTAGCACAAAAACTGAAGGAAAGGAGAGAGCTGCAAAATCTCTGCACACAATGCTTAGTTCTCAGAAGTAAATCATATGTGCCATGTTGTTTCATTTAGGTTTAATGAGTTATATACCATACCCGCGGTAATGCTTTCCTATAGTGTAAATGCTAGTTTTAGATATAGGAATGTTAGCACAAAATCTGAAGGAAAGGAGATAGCTGCAAAATCTCTGTACACAATGCTTAGTTCTCAGAAGTAAATCATATTTGTCATGTTGTTTCATTTAGGTTTAAACAGTTAGGTGCTATACCCTCGGTTATGCTTTCCTGTATAGGAAATGCTAGTTCTGGAGATACGAATGTTAGCACAAAAACTGAAGGAAAGGAGATAGCTGCAAAATCTCTGCACACAATGCTTAGTTCTCAGAAGTAAATCATATGTGCCATGTTGTTTCATTTAGGTTCAAAGAGTTAGGTGCTATACCCGCGGTAATGCTTTCCTATACTGTAAATGCTAGTTTTAGATATAGGAATGTTAGCACAAAAACTGAAGGAAAGGAGATAGCTGCAAAATCTCTGCACAAAATGCTTAGTTCTCAGAAGTGAATCATATGTGCAATGTTGTTTCATTTAGGTTTAAAGAGTTAGGTGCTATACCCGCGGAAATGCTTTCCTATAGTGTAAATGCTAGTTTTAGATATAGGAATGTTAGCACAAAAACAGAAGGAAAGGAGAGAGTTGCAAAATCTCTGCATACAATGCTTAGTTCTCAGAAGTATATCATATGTGCCATGTTGTTTCATTTAGGTTTAAACAGTTAGGTGCTATAACCTCGGTTATGCTTTCCTGTATAGGAAATGCTAGTTCTGGAGATACGAATGTTAGCACAAAAACTGAAGGAAAGGAGATAGCTGCAAAATCTCTGCACACAATGCTTAGTTCTCAGAAGTAAATAATATGTGCAAGGTTGTTTCATTGAATTTCAAAGAGTTAGGTGCTATACCCCCGGGAATGCTTTCCTATAGTGTAAATGCTAGTTTTAGATATAGGAATGTTAGCACAAAAACTGAAGGAAAGGAGATAGCTGCAAAATCTCTGCACACAGTGCTTAGTTCTCAGAAGTAAATCATATGTGCCATGTTGTTTCATTTAGTTTTAAAGAGTTATGTGCCATACCGCGGTAATGCTTTCCTATAGTGTAAATGATAGTTTTAGATATAGGAATGTTAGCACAAAAACTGAAGGAAAGGAGATACCTGCAAAATCTCTGCACACAATGCTTAATTCTCAGAAGTAAATCATATGTTCCATGTTGTTTCATTTAGGTTTAAATAGTTAGGTGGTATACCCTCGGTTATGCTTTCCTGTATAGGAAATGCTAGTTCTGGAGAAACGAATGTTAGCACAAAAACTGAAGGAAAGGAGATAGCTGCAAAATCTCTGCACACAATGCTTAGTTCTCAGAAGTAAATCATATGTGCCATGTTGTTTCATTTAGGTTAAACAGGTAGGTGCTGTACCCTCGGTTATGCTTTCCTGTATAGGAAATGCTAGTTCTGGAGATACGAATGTTAGCAGAAAAACTGAAGGAAAGGAGATAGCTTCAAAATCTCTGCACACAATGCTTAGTTCTCAGAAGTAAATCATATGGTCCATGTTGTTTCATTTAGGTTTAAAAAGGTGCTATACCACCGGTAATGATATCCTATAATGTAAATGCTGGTTTCAGGTATAGGAATGTTAGTACAAAAACTGAAGGAAAGGAGATAGCTGCAAAATCTCTGCACACAATATTTAGGTCTGAGAAGTGAATCATATGTGCAATGTTTTTTCATTTAGGTTTGAAGTGTTATGTGCCATACCCGCGGTAATGCTTTCCTATAGTGTAAATGCTAGGTTTAGATATAGGAATGTTAGCACAAAAACTGAAGGAAAGGAGATAGCTGCAAAATCTCTGCACACGATGCTTAGTTCTCAGAAGTAAATCATATGTGCCATGTTGTTTCATTTAGGTTTAATGAGTTATGTACCATACCCGCGGTAATGCTTTCCTATAGTGTAAATGCTAGTTTTAGATATAGGAATGTTAGCACAAAATCTGAAGGGAAGGAGATAGCTGCAAAATCTCTGTACACAATGCTTAGTTCTCAGAAGTAAATCATATTTGTCATGTTGTTTCATTTAGGTTTAAACAGTTAGGTGCTATACCCTCGGTTATGCTTTCCTGTATAGGAAATGCTAGTTCTGGAGATACGAATGTTAGCACAAAACTGAAGGAAAGGAGATAGCTGTAAAATCCCTGCACACAATGCTTAGTTCTCAGAAGTAAATCATATGTGCCATGTTGTTTCATTTAGGTTCACAGAGTTAGGTGCTATACCCGTGGGAATTCTTTCCTATAGTGTAAATGCTAGTTTTAGATATAGGAATGTTAGCACAAAAACTGAAGGAAAGGAGATAGCTGCAAAATCTCTGCACACAGTGCTTAGTTGTCAGAAGTAAATCATATGTGCCAAGTTGTTTCATTTAGGTTTAAACAGTTAGGTGCTATACCCTCGGTTATGCTTTCCTGTATAGGAAATGCTAGTTCTGGAGATACGAATGTTAGCACAAAAACTGAAGGAAAGGAGATAGCTGCAAAATCTCTGCACACAATGCTTAGTTCTCAGAAGTAAATCATATGTGCCATGTTGTTTCATTTAGGTTCAAAGAGTTAGGTGCTATACCTGTGGTAATGTTTTCCTATAGTGTAAATGCTAGTTTTAGGTATAGGAATGTTAGCCCAAAAACTGAAGGAAAGGAGATAGCTGCAAAATCTCTGTACACAATGCTTAGTTCTCAGAAGTAAATCATATGTGCCATGTTGTTTCATTTATGTTCAAAGAGTTAGGTGCTATACCCGTGGTAATGCTTTCCTATAGTGTAAATGCTAGTTTTAGATATAGGAATACTAGCACAAAAACTGAAGGAAAGGAGATAGCTGCAAACTCTACACACAATGCTTATTTCTCAGAAGAAAATCATATGTGCCATGTTGTTTCATTTAGGTTCAAAGAGTTAGGTGCTATATCCGCGGAAATGCTTTCCTATAGTGTAAATGCTAGTTTTAGATATAGGAATGTTAGCACAAAAACAGAAGGAAAGGAGAGAGTTGCAAAATCTCTGCATACAATGCTTAGTTCTCAGAAGTATATCATATGTGCCATGTTGTTTCATTTAGGTTTAAACAGTTAGGTGCTATAACCTCGGTTATGCTTTCCTGTATAGGAAATGCTAGTTCTGGAGATACGAATGTTAGCACAAAAACTGAAGGAAAGGAGATAGCTGCAAAATCTCTGCACACAATGCTTAGTTCTCAGAAGTAAATCATAGGGTCCATGTTGTTTCATTTAGGTTTAAAGAGTTAGGTGCTATACCCGCTTTAATGCTTTCCTATAGTGTAAATGCTAGTTTTAGATATAGGAATGTTAGCAGAAAAACTGAAGGAAAGGAGATAGCTGCAAAATCTCTGCACACAATGGTTAGTTCCCAGAAGTAAATCATATGTGCCTTCTTGTTTCATTTAGGTTCAAAGAGTTAGGTGCTATACCCGCGGTAATGCTTTCCTATACTGTAAATGCTAGTTTTAGATATAGGAATGTTAGCACAAAAACTGAAGGAAAGGAGATAGCTGCAAAATCTCTGCACACAGTGCTTAGTTCTCAGAAGTAAATCATATGTGCCATGTTGTTTCATTTAGTTTTAAAGAATTATGTGCCATACCGCGGTAATGCTTTCCTATAGTGTAAACGCTAGTTTTAGATATAGGAATGTTAGCACAAAAACTGAAGGAAAGGAGATAGCTGCAAAATCTCTGCACACAATGCTTACTTCTCAGAAGTAAATCATATGTGCCATGCTGTTCCATTTAGGTTTAAAGAGTTAGGTGCTATACCCTCGGTTATGCTTTCCTGTACAGGAAATGCTAGTTCTGGAGATACGAATGTTAGCATAAAAACTGAAGGAAAGGAGATAGCTGCAAAATCTCTGCACACAATCCTTAGTTCTCAGAAGTAAATCATATGTGCCATGTTTTTTCATTTAGGTTTGAAGTTTTATGTGCCATACCCACGGTAATGCTTTCCTATAGTGTAAATGCTAGTTTTAGATATAGGAATGTTAGCACAAAAACTGAAGGAAAGGAGATAGCTGCAAAATCTCTGCACACAGTGCTTAGATTTCAGAAGTAAATCATATGTGCCATGTTGTTTCATTTAGGTTTAAAGAGTTATGTGCCATACCGCGGTAATGCTTTCCTATAGTGTAAATGAGAGTTTTAGATATAGGAATGTTAGCACAAAAACTGAAGGAAAGGAGATACCTGCAAAATCTCTGCACACAATGCTTAGTTCTCAGAAGTAAATCATATGTGCCATGTTGTTTCATTTAGGTTTAAATAGTTAGGTGCTATTCCCTCGGTTATGCTTTCCTGTATAGGAAATGCTAGTTCTGGAGTAACGAATGTTAGCACAAAAACTGAAGGAAAGGAGATAGCTGTAAAATCTCTGCACACAATGCTTAGTTCTCAGAAGTAATTCATATGTGCCATGTTGTTTCATTTAGGTTTAAACAGGTAGGTGCTATACCCTCGGTTATGCTTTCCTGTGTAGGAAATGCTAGTTCTGGAGATACGAATGTTAGAAGAAAAACTGAAGGAAAGGCGATAGCTTCAAAATCTCTGCACACAATGCTTAGTTCTCAGAAGTAAATCATATGGTCCATGTTGTTTCAATTAGGTTTAAAGAGTTAGGTGCTATACCACCGGTAATGCTATCCTATAGTGTAAATGCTGGTTTCAGGTATAGGAATGTTAGTACAAAAACTGAAGGAAAGGAGATAGCTGCAAAATCTCTGCACACATTATTTAGGTCTGAGAAGTGAATCATATGTGCAATGTTTTTTCATTTAGGTTTGAAGTGTTATGTGCCATACCCGCGGTAATGCTTTCCTATAGTGTAAATGCTAGGTTTAGATATAGGAATGTTAGCACAAAAACTGAAGGAAAGGAGATAGCTGCAAAATCTCTGCACTCAATGCTTAGTTCTCAGAAGTAAATCATATGTGCCATGTTGTTTCATTTAGGTTTAATGAGTTATGTACCATACCCGCGGTAATGCTTTCCTATAGTGTAAATGCTAGTTTTAGATATAGGAATGTTAGCACAAAATCTGAAGGAAAGGAGATAGCTGCAAAATCTCTGTACACAATGCTTAGTTCTCAGAAGTAAATCATATTTGTCATGTTGTTTCATTTAGGTTTAAACAGTTAGGTGCTATACCCTCGGTTATGCTTTCCTGTATAGGAAATGCTAGTTCTGGAGATACGAATGTTAGCACAAAAACTGAAGGAAAGGAGATAGCTGCAAAATCTCTGCACACAATGCTTAGTTCTCAGAAGTAAATCATATGTGCCATGTTGTTTCATTTAGGTTCAAAGAGTTAGGTGCTATATCCGCGGTAATGCTTTCCTATACTGTAAATGCTAGTTTTAGATATAGGAATGTTAGCACAAACTGAAGGAAAGGAGATAGCTGCAAAATCTCTGCACAAAATGCTTAGTTCTCAGAAGTGAATCATATGTGCAATGTTGTTTCATTTAGGTTTAAAGAGTTAGGTGCTATACCCGCGGAAATGCTTTCCTATAGTGTAAATGCTAGTTTTAGATATAGGAATGTTAGCACAAAAACAGAAGGAAAGGAGAGAGTTGCAAAATCTCTGCATACAATGCTTAGTTCTCAGAAGTATATCATATGTGCCATGTTGTTTCATTTAGGTTTAAACAGTTAGGTGCTATAACCTCGGTTATGCTTTCCTGTATAGGAAAGGCTAGTTCTGGAGATACGAATGTTAGCACAAAAACTGAAGGAAAGGAGATAGCTGCAAAATCTCTGCACACAATGCTTAGTTCTCAGAAGTAAATAATATGTGCAAGGTTGTTTCATTGAATTTCAAAGAGTTAGGTGCTATACCCCCGGGAATGCTTTCCTATAGTGTAAATGCTAGTTTTAGATATAGGAATGTTAGCACAAAAACTGAAGGAAAGGAGATAGCTGCAAAATCTCTGCACAGAGTGCTTAGTTCTCAGAAGTAAATCATATGTGCCATGTTGTTTCATTTAGTTTTAAAGAGTTATGTGCCATACCGCGGTAATGCTTTCCTATAGTGTAAATGATAGTTTTAGATATAGGAATGTTAGCACAAAAACTGAAGGAAAGGAGATACCTGCAAAATCTCTGCACGCAATGCTTAATTCTCAGAAGTAAATCATATGTTCCATGTTGTTTCATTTAGGTTTAAATAGTTAGGTGGTATACCCTCGGTTATGCTTTCCTGTATAGGAAATGCTAGTTCTGGAGAAACGAATGTTAGCACAAAAACTGAAGGAAAGGAGATAGCTGCAAAATCTCTGCACACAATGCTTAGTTCTCAGAAGTAAATCATATGTGCCATGTTGTTTCATTTAGGTTAAACAGGTAGGTGCTGTACCCTCGGTTATGCTTTCCTGTATAGGAAATGCTAGTTCTGGAGATACAAATGTTAGCAGAAAAACTGAAGGAAAGGAGATAGCTTCAAAATCTCTGCACACAACGCTTAGTTCTCAGAAGTAAATCATATGGTCCATGTTGTTTCATTTAGGTTTAAAGAGTTAGGTGCTATACCACCGGTAATGATATCCTATAATGTAAATGCTGGTTTCAGGTATAGGAATGTTAGTACAAAAACTGAAGGAAAGGAGATAGCTGCAAAATCTCTGCACACAATATTTAGGTCTGAGAAGTGAATCATATGTGCAATGTTTTTTCATTTAGGTTTGAAGTGTTATGTGCCATACCCGCGGTAATGTTTTCCTATAGTGTAAATGCTAGGTTTAGATATAGGAATGTTAGCACAAAAACTGAAGGAAAGGAGATAGCTGCAAAATCTCTGCACACGATGCTTAGTTCTCAGAAGTAAATCATATGTGCCATGTTGTTTCATTTAGGTTTAATGAGTTATGTACCATACCCGCGGTAATGCTTTCCTATAGTGTAAATGCTAGTTTTAGATATAGGAATGTTAGCACAAAATCTGAAGGGAAGGAGATAGCTGCAAAATCTCTGTACACAATGCTTAGTTCTCAGAAGTAAATCATATTTGTCATGTTGTTTCATTTAGGTTTAAACAGTTAGGTGCTATACCCTCGGTTATGCTTTCCTGTATAGGAAATGCTAGTTCTGGAGATACGAATGTTAGCACAAAACTGAAGGAAAGGAGATAGCTGTAAAATCCCTGCACACAATGCTTAGTTCTCAGAAGTAAATCATATGTGCCATGTTGTTTCATTTAGGTTCACAGAGTTAGGTGCTATACCCGTGGGAATTCTTTCCTATAGTTTAAATGCTAGTTTTAGATATAGGAATGTTAGCACAAAAACTGAAGGAAAGGAGATAGCTGCAAAATCTCTGCACACAGTGCTTAGTTGTCAGAAGTAAATCATATGTGCCAAGTTGTTTCATTTAGGTTTAAACAGTTAGGTGCTATACCCTCGGTTATGCTTTCCTGTATAGGAAATGCTAGTTCTGGAGATACGAATGTTAGCACAAAAACTGAAGGAAAGGAGATAGCTGCAAAATCTCTGCACACAATGCTTAGTTCTCAGAAGTAAATCATATGTGCCATGTTGTTTCATTTAGGTTCAAAGAGTTAGGTGCTATACCTGTGGTAATGTTTTCCTATAGTGTAAATGCTAGTTTTAGGTATAGGAATGTTAGCCCAAAAACTGACGGAAAGGAGATAGCTGCAAAATCTCTGTACACAATGCTTAGTTCTCAGAAGTAAATCATATGTGCCATGTTGTTTCATTTATGTTCAAAGAGTTAGGTGCTATACCCGTGGTAATGCTTTCCTATAGTGTAAATGCTAGTTTTAGATATAGGAATACTAGCACAAAAACTGAAGGAAAGGAGATAGCTGCAAACTCTACACACAATGCTTATTTCTCAGAAGAAAATCATATGTGCCATGTTGTTTCATTTAGGTTCAAAGAGTTAGGTGCTATACCCGCGGAAATGCTTTCCTATAGTGTAAATGCTAGTTTTAGATATAGGAATGTTAGCACAAAAACAGAAGGAAAGGAGAGAGTTGCAAAATCTCTGCATACAATGCTTAGTTCTCAGAAGTATATCATATGTGCCATGTTGTTTCATTTAGGTTTAAACAGTTAGGTGCTATAACCTCGGTTATGCTTTCCTGTATAGGAAATGCTAGTTCTGGAGATACGAATGTTAGCACAAAAACTGAAGGAAAGGAGATAGCTGCAAAATCTCTGCACACAATGCTTAGTTCTCAGAAGTAAATCATAGGGTCCATGTTGTTTCATTTAGGTTTAAAGAGTTAGGTGCTATACCCGCTTTAATGCTTTCCTATAGTGTAAATGCTAGTTTTAGATATAGGAATGTTAGCAGAAAAACTGAAGGAAAGGAGATAGCTGCAAAATCTCTGCACACAATGGTTAGTTCCCAGAAGTAAATCATATGTGCCTTCTTGTTTCATTTAGGTTCAAAGAGTTAGGTGCTATACCCGCGGTAATGCTTTCCTATACTGTAAATGCTAGTTTTATTTAGAGGAATGTTAGCACAAAAACTGAAGGAAAGGAGATAGTTGCAAAATATCTGCACACAATGCTTAGATCTCAGAAGTAAATCATATGTGCCATGTTGTTTCATTTAGGTTTAAAGAGTTATGTGCCATAGCCGCGGTAATGCTTTCCTATAGTGTAAATGCTAGTTTTAGATATAGGAATGTTAGCACAAAACCTGAAGGAAAGGAGATAGTTGCAAAACCTCTGCACACAATGCTTATTTCTCAGAAGTAAATCATATGTGCCATGTTGTTTCATTTAGGTTCAAAGAGTTGGGTGCTATACCTGCGGTAATGTTTTCCTATAGTGTAAATGCTAGTTTTAGATATAGGAATGTTAGCACAAAAACTGAAGGAAAGGAGATAGCTGCAAAATCTCTGCACACAATGCTTAGTTCTCAGAAGAAAATCATATGTGCCATGTTGTTTCACATAGGTTTAAAGAGTTAGGTGCTATACCCTCGGTAATGCTTTCCTGTATAGGAAATGCTAGTTCTGGAGATACGAATGTTAGCACAAAAACTGAAGGAAAGGAGATAGCTGCAAAATCTCTGCACACAGTGCTTAGTTCTCAGAAGTAAATCATATGGTCCATGTTGTTTCATTTAGGTTTAAAGAGTTAGGTGCTTTACCCGCTTTAATGCTTTCCTATAGTGTAAATGCTAGTTTTAGATATAGGAATGATAGCAGAAAAACTGAAGGAAAGGAGATAGCTGCAAAATCTCTGCACACAATGCTTAGTTCTCAGAAGTAAATCATATGTGCCATGTTGTTTCATTTAGGTTTAAACAGTTAGGTTCTATACCCTCGGTTATGCTTTCCTATACAGGAAATTCTAGTTCTGGAGATACCAATGTCAGCACAAAAACTGAAGGAAAGGAGATTGCTGCAAAATCTCTGCACACAATGCTTAGTTCTCAGAAGTAAATCATATGTGCCATGTTGTTTCATTTAGGTTTAAATCCTTAGGTGCTATACCCTCGGTTATGCTTTCCTGTATAGGAAATGCTAGTTCTGGAGATACGAATGTTAGTACAAAAACTGAAGGAAAGGAGATAGCTGCAAAATCTCTGCACACAATGCTTAGTCCTCAGAAGTGAATCATATGTGCAATGTTGTTTCATTTATGTTTAAAGAGTTAGGTGCAATACCCGCGGTAATGCTTTCCTATTGTGTAAATGCTAGTTTTAGATATAGGAATCTTACCACAAAAACTGAAGGAAAGGAGATAGTTGCAAAATCTCTGCACACAATGCTTAGTTCTCAGAAGTATATCATATGTGTCATGTTGTTTCATTTAGGTTTAAACAGTTAGGTGCTATACCCTCGGTTATGCTTTCCTGTATAGGAAATGCTAGTTCTGGAGATACGAATGTTAGCACAAAAACTGAAGGAAAGGAGATAGCTGCAAAATCTCTGCACACAATGCTTAGTTCTCAGAACTAAATCATATGTGCCATGTTGTTTCATTTAGGTTTAAACAGTTAGGTGCTATACCCTCGATTATGCTTTCCTGTATAGGAAATGCTAGTTCTGGAGATACGAATGTTAGCACAAAAACTGAAGGAAAGGAGATAGCTGCAAAATCTCTGCACACAATGCTTAGTTCCCAGAAGTAAATCATATGTGCCATGTTCTTTCATTTAGGTTCAAAGAGGTAGGTGCTTTACCCGCGGTAATGCTTTCCTATAGTGTAAATGCTAGTTTTAGTTAGAGGAATGTTAGCACAAAAACTGAAGGAAAGGAGATAGTTGCAAAATATCTGCACACAATGCTTAGATCTCAGAAGTAAATCATATGTGCCATGTTGTTTCATTTAGGTTTAAAGAGTTATGTGCCATAGCCGCGGTAATGCTTTCCTATAGTGTAAATGCTAGTTTTAGATATAGGAATGTTAGCACAAAACCTGAAGGAAAGGAGATAGTTGCAAAACCTCTGCGCACAATGCTTATTTCTCAGAAGTAAATCATATGTGCCATGTTGTTTCATTTAGGTTCAAAGAGTTGGGTGCTATACCTGCGGTAATGTTTTCCTATAGTGTAAATGCTAGTTTTAGATATAGGAATGTTAGCACAAAAACTGAAGGAAAGGAGATAGCTGCAAAATCTCTGCACACAATGCTTAGTTCTCAGAAGAAAATCATATGTGCCATGTTGTTTCACATAGGTTTAAAGAGTTAGGTGCTATACCCTCGGTAATGCTTTCCTGTATAGGAAATGCTAGTTCTGGAGATACGAATGTTAGCACAAAAACTGAAGGAAAGGAGATAGCTGCAAAATCTCTGCACACAGTGCTTAGTTCTCAGAAGTAAATCATATGGTCCATGTTGTTTCATTTAGGTTTAAAGAGTTAGGTGCTTTACCCGCTTTAATGCTTTCCTATAGTGTAAATGCTAGTTTTAGATATAGGAATGATAGCAGAAAAACTGAAGGAAAGGAGATAGCTGCAAAATCTCTGCACACAATGCTTAGTTCTCAGAAGTAAATCATATGTGCCATGTTGTTTCATTTAGGTTTAAACAGTTAGGTTCTATACCCTCGGTTATGCTTTCCTGTACAGGAAATTCTAGTTCTGGAGATACCAATGTTAGCACAAAAACTGAAGGAAAGGAGATAGCTGCAAAATCTCTGCACACAATGCTTAGTTCTCAGAAGTAAATCATATGCGCCATGTTGTTTCATTTAGGTTTAGATCCTTAGGTGCTATACCCTCGGTTATGCTTTCCTGTATAGGAAATGCTAGTTCTGGAGATACGAATGTTAGTACAAAAACTGAAGGAAAGGAGATAGCTGCAAAATCTCTGCACACAATGCTTAGTCCTCAGAAGTGAATCATATGTGCAATGTTGTTTCATTTATGTTTAAAGAGTTAGGTGCAATACCCGCGGTAATGCTTTCCTATTGTGTAAATGCTAGTTTTAGATATAGGAATCTTACCACAAAAACTGAAGGAAAGGAGATAGTTGCAAAATCTCTGCACACAATGCTTAGTTCTCAGAAGTATATCATATGTGTCATGTTGTTTCATTTAGGTTTAAACAGTTAGGTGCTATACCCTCGGTTATGCTTTCCTGTATAGGAAATGCTAGTTCTGGAGATACGAATGTTAGCACAAAAACTGAAGGAAAGGAGATAGCTGCAAAATTTCGCCACACAATCCTTAGTTCTCAGAAGTAAATCATATGTGCCATGTTGTTTCATTTAGGTTCAAAGAGTTAGGTGCTATACCCGTGGTAATGCTTTCCTATAGTGTAAATGCTAGTTTTAGATATAGGAATGTTAGCACAAAAACTGAAGGAAAGGAGATAACTGCAAACTCTACACACAATGCTTATTTCTCAGAAGTAAATCATATGTGCCATGTTGTTTCATTTAGGTTTAAACAGTTAGGTGCTATACCCTCGGTTATGCTTTCCTGTATAGGAAATGCTAGTTCTGGAGATACGAATGTTAGCACAAAAACTGAAGGAAAGGAGATAGCTGCAAAATCTCTGCACACAATGCTTAGTTCTCAGAACTAAATCATATGTGCCATGTTGTTTCATTTAGGTTTAAACAGTTAGGTGCTATACCCTCGATTATGCTTTCCTGTATAGGAAATGCTAGTTCTGGAGATACGAATGTTAGCACAAAAACTGAAGGAAAGGAGATAGCTGCAAAATCTCTGCACACAATGCTTAGTTCCCAGAAGTAAATCATATGTGCCATGTTCTTTCATTTAGGTTCAAAGAGTTAGGTGCTTTACCCGCGGTAATGCTTTCCTATAGTGTAAATGCTAGTTTTAGTTAGAGGAATGTTAGCACAAAAACTGAAGGAAAGGAGATAGTTGCAAAATATCTGCACACAATGCTTAGATCTCAGAAGTAAATCATATGTGCCATGTTGTTTCATTTAGGTTTAAAGAGTTATGTGCCATAGCCGCGGTAATGCTTTCCTATAGTGTAAATGCTAGTTTTAGATATAGGAATGTTAGCACAAACCCTGAAGGAAAGGAGATAGTTGCAAAACCTCTGCACACAATGCTTATTTCTCAGAAGTAAATCATATGTGCCATGTTGTTTCATTTAGGTTCAAAGAGTTGGGTGCTATACCTGCGGTAATGTTTTCCTATAGTGTAAATGCTAGTTTTAGATATAGGAATGTTAGCACAAAAACTGAAGGAAAGGAGATAGCTGCAAAATCTCTGCACACAATGCTTAGTTCTCAGAAGAAAATCATATGTGCCATGTTGTTTCACATAGGTTTAAAGAGTTAGGTGCTATACCCTCGGTAATGCTTTCCTGTATAGGAAATGCTAGTTCTGGAGATACGAATGTTAGCACAAAAACTGAAGGAAAGGAGATAGCTGCAAAATCTCTGCACACAGTGCTTAGTTCTCAGAAGTAAATCATATGGTCTATGTTGTTTCATTTAGGTTTAAAGAGTTAGGTGCTTTACCCGCTTTAATGCTTTCCTATAGTGTAAATGCTAGTTTTAGATATAGGAATGTTAGCAGAAAAACTGAAGGAAAGGAGATAGCTGCAAAATCTCTGCACACAATGCTTAGTTCTCAGAAGTAAATCATATGTGCCATGTTGTTTCATTTAGGTTTAAACAGTTAGGTTCTATACCCTCGGTTATGCTTTCCTGTACAGGAAATTCTAGTTCTGGAGATACCAATGTTAGCACAAAAACTGAAGGAAAGGAGATAGCTGCAAAATCTCCGCACACAATGCTTAGTTCTCAGAAGTAAATCATATGTGCCATGTTGTTTCATTTAGGTTTAGATCCTTAGGTGCTATACCCTCGGTTATGCTTTCCTGTATAGGAAATGCTAGTTCTGGAGATACGAATGTTAGTACAAAAACTGAAGGAAAGGAGATAGCTGCAAAATCTCTGCACACAATGCTTAGTCCTCAGAAGTGAATCATATGTGCAATGTTGTTTCATTTATGTTTAAAGAGTTAGGTGCAATACCCGCGGTAATGCTTTCCTATTGTGTAAATGCTAGTTTTAGATATAGGAATCTTACCACAAAAACTGAAGGAAAGGAGATAGTTGCAAAATCTCTGCACACAATGCTTAGTTCTCAGAAGTATATCATATGTGTCATGTTGTTTCATTTAGGTTTAAACAGTTAGGTGCTATACCCTCGGTTATGCTTTCCTGTATAGGAAATGCTAGTTCTGGAGATACGAATGTTAGCACAAAAACTGAAGGAAAGGAGATAGCTGCAAAATTTCTCCACACAATCCTTAGTTCTCAGAAGTAAATCATATGTGCCATGTTGTTTCATTTAGGTTCAAAGAGTTAGGTGCTATACCCGTGGTAATGCTTTCCTATAGTGTAAATGCTAGTTTTAGATATAGGAATGTTAGCACAAAAACTGAAGGAAAGGAGATAACTGCAAACTCTACACACAATGCTTATTTCTCAGAAGTAAATCATATGTGCCATGTTGTTTCATTTAGGTTTAAACAGTTAGGTGCTATACCCTCGGTTATGCTTTCCTGTATAGGAAATGCTAGTTCTGGAGATACGAATGTTAGCACAAAAACTGAAGGAAAGGAGATAGCTGCAAAATCTCTGCACACAATGCTTAGTTCTCAGAAGTAAATCATATGTGCCATGTTGTTTCATTTAGGTTTAAACAGTTAGGTGCTATACCCTCGATTATGTTTTCC
The DNA here is from genome assembly GCF_030445035.2 of Dasypus novemcinctus. Taxonomy (NCBI): domain Eukaryota; kingdom Metazoa; phylum Chordata; class Mammalia; order Cingulata; family Dasypodidae; genus Dasypus; species Dasypus novemcinctus. The sequence continues at coordinate 67,387,263 of NC_080691.1, forward strand.
TGTATAGGAAATGCTAGTTCTGGAGATACGAATGTTAGCACAAAAACTGAAGGAAAGGAGATAGCTGCAAAATCTCTGCACACAATGCTTAGTTCCCAGAAGTAAATCATATGTGCCATGTTCTTTCATTTAGGTTCAAAGAGTTAGGTGCTTTACCCGCGGTAATGCTTTCCTATAGTGTAAATGCTAGTTTTAGTTAGAGGAATGTTAGCACAAAAACTGAAGGAAAGGAGATAGCTGCAAAATATCTGCACACAATGCTTAGATCTCAGAAGTAAATCATATGTGCCATGTTGTTTCATTTAGGTTTAAAGAGTTATGTGCCATAGCCGCGGTAATGCTTTCCTATAGTGTAAATGCTAGTTTTAGATATAGGAATGTTAGCACAAAAACTGAAGGAAAGGAGATAGTTGCAAAACCTCTGCACACAATGCTTATTTCTCAGAAGTAAATCATATGTGCCATGTTGTTTCATTTAGGTTCAAAGAGTTGGGTGCTATACCTGCGGTAATGTTTTCCTATAGTGTAAATGCTAGTTTTAGATATAGGAATGTTAGCACAAAAACTGAAGGAAAGGAGATAGCTGCAAAATCTCTGCACACAATGCTTAGTTCTCAGAAGAAAATCATATGTGCCATGTTGTTTCACATAGGTTTAAAGAGTTAGGCGCTATACCCTCGGTAATGCTTTCCTGTATAGGAAATGCTAGTTCTGGAGATACGAATGTTAGCACAAAAACTGAAGGAAAGGAGATAGCTGCAAAATCTCTGCTCACAGTGCTTAGTTCTCAGAAGTAAATCATATGGTCCATGTTGTTTCATTTAGGTTTAAAGAGTTAGGTGCTTTATCCGCTTTAATGCTTTCCTATAGTGTAAATGCTAGTTTTAGATATAGGAATGTTAGCAGAAAAACTGAAGGAAAGGAGATAGCTGCAAAATCTCTGCACACAATGGTTAGTTCCCAGAAGTAAATCATATGTGCCTTCTTGTTTCATTTAGGTTCAAAGAGTTAGGTGCTATACCTGCGGTAATGTTTTCCTATAGTGTAAATGCTAGTTTTAGTAGAGGAATGTCAGCATAAAAACTGAAGGAAAGGAGATAGCTGCAAAATCTCTGCACGCAATGCTTAGTTCTCAGAAGAAAACCATATGTGCCATGTTGTTTCACTTAGGTTTAAAGAGTTAGGTGTTATACCCTCGGTAATGCTTTCCTGTATAGGAAATGCTAGTTCTGGAGATACGAATGTTAGCACAAAAACTGAAGGAAAGGAGATAGCTGCAAAATCTCTGCACACAATGCTTAGTTCTCAGAAGTAAATCATATGTGCCATGTTGTTTCATTTAGGTTTAAAAAGTTAGGTGCTATACCCTCGGTTATGCTTTCCTGTATAGGAAATGCTAGTTCTGGAGATACGAATGTTAGCACAAAAACTGAAGGAAAGGAGATAGCTGCAAAATCTCTGCACACAATGCTTAGTTCTCAGATGTAAATCATATGTGCCATGTTGTTTCATTTAGGTTTAAATCGTTAGGTGCTATACCCTCGGTTATGCTTTCCTGTATAGGAAATGCTAGTTCTGGAGATACGAATGTTAGTACAAAAACTGAAGGAAAGGAGATAGCTGCAAAATCTCTGCACACAATGCTTAGTCCTCAGAAGTGATTCATATGTGCAATGTTGTTTCATTTATGTTTAAAGAGTTAGGTGCTATACCCGCGGTAATGCTTTCCTATAGTGTAAATGCTAGTTTTAGATATAGGAATCTTACCACAAAAACTGAAGGAAAGGAGATAGTTGCAAAATCTCTGCACACAATGCTTAGTTCTCAGAAGTATATCATATGTGTCATGTTGTTTCATTTAGGTTTAAACAGTTAGGTGCTATACCCTCGGTTATGCTTTCCTGTATAGGAAATGCTAGTTCTGGAGATACGAATGTTAGCACAAAAACTTAAGGAAAGGAGATAGCTGCAAAATCTCTGCACACAATGCTTAGTTCTCAGAAGTAAATCATATGTGCCATGTTGTTTCATTTAGGTTTAAAGAGTTAGGTGCTATACCCGCGGAAATGCTTTCCTATAGTGTAAATGCTAGTTTTAGATATAGGAATGTTAGCACAAAAACAGAAGGAAAGGAGAGAGTTGCAAAACCTCTGCATACAATGCTTAGATTTCAGAAGAAAATCATATGTGCCATGTTGTTTCATTTAGGTTTAAAGAGTTATGTGCCATAGCCGCGGTAATGCTTTCCTGTAGTGTAAATGTTAGTTTTAGATAAAGGAATGTTAGCACAAAAACTGAAGGAAAGGAGATAGCTGCAAAATCTCTGCACACAATGCTTAGTTCTCAGAAGTAAATCCTATGTGCCATGTTGTTTCATTTAGGTATAAAGAGTTCTGTGCCATAGCCACGGTAATGCTTTTCTATAGTGTAAATGCTAGTTTTAGATATAGGAATGTTAGCACAAAAACTGAAGGAAAGGAGATAGCTGCAAAATCTCTGCACCCATGCATATTTCTCAGAAGTAAATCATATGTGCCATGTTGTTTCATTTAGGTTTAAACAGGTAGGTGCTATACCCTCGGTTATGCTTTCCTGTATAGGAAAGGCTAGTTCTGGATATACGAATGTTAGCACAAAAGCTGAAGGAAAGGAGATAGCTGCAAAATCTCTGCAGACAATGCTTAGTTCTCAGAAGTAAATCATATGTGCCATGTTGTTTCATTTAGGTTCAAAGAGTTAGGTGCTATACCCGCGGTAATGCTTTCCTATAGTGTAAATGCTAGTTTTAGATAGAGGAATGTTAGCACAAAAACTGAAGGAAAGGAGATAGCTGCAAAATCTCTGCACACAATGCTTAGTTCTCAGAAGTAAATCATATGTGCCATGTTGTTTCATTTAGGTTTAAACAGGAAGGTGCTATACCCTCGGTTATGCTTTCCTGTATAGGAAATGCTAGTTCTGGAGATACGAATGTTAGCACAAAAGCTGAAGGAAAGGAGATAGCTGCAAAATCTCTGCACACAGTGCTTAGTTCTCAGAAGTAAATCATATGGTCCATGTTGTTTCATTTAGGTTTAAAGAGTTAGGTGCTTCACCCGCTTTAATGCTTTGCTATAGTATAAAGGCTAGGTTTAGATATAGGAATGTTAGCACAAAAACTGAAGGAAAGGAGATAGCTGCAAAATCTCTGCACACAATGCTTAGTTCTCAGAAGTAAATCATATGTGCCATGTTGTTTCATGTAGCTTTAAACAGTTAGGTGCTATACCCTCGGTTATGCTTTCCTGTATAGGAAATGCTAGTTCTGGAGATGCGAATGTTAGCACAAAAACTGAATTAAAGGAGATAGCTGCAAACTCTCTGCACACAATGCTTAGTTCTCAGAAGTAAATCATATGTGCCATGTTGTTTCATTTAGGTTTAAACAGTTAGGTTCTATACCCTCGGTTATGCTTTCCTGTACAGGAAATTCTAGTTCTGGAGATACCAATGTTAGCACAAAAACTGAAGGAAAGGAGATAGCTGCAAAATCTCTGCACACAATGCTTAGTTCTCAGAAGTAAATCATATGTGCCATGTTGTTTCATTTAGGTTCAAAGAGTTAGGTGCTATACCCGCGGAAATGCTTTCCTATAGTGTAAATGCTAGTTTTAGATATAGGAATGTTAGCACAAAAACAGAAGGAAAGGAGAGAGTTGCAAAATCTATGCATACAATGCTTAGTTCTCAGAAGTATATCATATGTGCCATGTTGTTTCATTTAGGTTTAAACAGTTAGGTGCTATAACCTCGGTTATGCTTTCCTGTATAGGAAATGATAGTTCTGGAGATACGAATGTTAGCACAAAAACTGAAGGAAAGGAGATAGCTGCAAAATCTCTGCACACAATGGTTAGTTCCCAGAAGTAAATCATATGTGCCTTCTTGTTTCATTTAGGTTCAAAGAGTTAGGTGCTATACCGGCGGTAATGTTTTCCAATACTGTAAATGCTAGTTTTAGATATAGGAATGTTAGCACAAAAACTGAAGGAAAGGAGATAGCTGCAAAATCTCTGCACACAATGCTTAGTTCTCAGAAGTAAATCATATGTGCCATGTTGTTTCATTTAGGTTTAAAGAGTTATGTGCCATAGCAGCGGTAATGCTTTCCTATAGTGTAAATGCTAGTTTTAGATATAGGAATGTTAGCACAAAAACTGAAGGAAAGGAGATAGCTGCAAAATCTCTGCACACAATGCATATTTCTCAGAAGTAAATCATATGTGCCATGTTGTTTCATTTAGGTTTAAACAGTTAGGTGCTATACCCTCGGTTATGCTTTCCTGTATAGGAAATGCTAGTTCTGGAGATACGAATGTTAGCACAAAAACTGAAGGAAATGAGATAGCTGCAAAATCTCTGCACACAATGCTTAGTTCTCAGAAGTGAATCATATGTGCAATGTTGTTTCATTTATGTTTAAAGAGTTAGGTGCAATACCCGCGGTAATGCTTTCCTATTGTGTAAATGCTAGTTTTAGATATAGGAATCTTACCACAAAAACTGAAGGAAAGGAGATAGTTGCAAAATCTCTGCACACAATGCTTAGTTCTCAGAAGTATATCATATGTGTCATGTTGTTTCATTTAGGTTTAAACAGTTAGGTGCTATACCCTCGGTTATGCTTTCCTGTATAGGAAATGCTAGTTCTGGAGATACGAATGTTAGCACAAAAACTGAAGGAAAGGAGATAGCTGCAAAATTTCTCCACACAATCTTTAGTTCTCAGAAGTAAATAATATGTGCCATGTTGTTTCATTTAGGTTCAAAGAGTTAGGTGCTATACCCGTGGTAATGCTTTCCTGTAGTGTAAATGCTAGTTTTAGATATAGGAATGTTAGCACAAAAACTGAAGGAAAGGAGATAACTGCAAACTCTACACACAATGCTTATTTCTCAGAAGTAAATCATATGTGCCATGTTGTTTCATTTAGGTTTAAACAGTTAGGTGCTATACCCTCGGTTATGCTTTCCTGTATAGGAAATGCTAGTTCTGGAGATACGAATGTTAGCACAAAAACTGAAGGAAAGGAGATAGCTGCAAAATCTCTGCACACATTGCTTAGTTCTCAGAAGTAAATCATATGTGCCATGTTGTTTCATTTAGGTTTAAACAGTTAGGTGCTATACCCTCGATTATGCTTTCCTGTATAGGAAATGCTAGTTCTGGAGATACGAATGTTAGCACAAAAACTGAAGGAAAGGAGATAGCTGCAAAATCTCTGCACACAATGCTTAGTTCCCAGAAGTAAATCATATGTGCCATGTTCTTTCATTTAGGTTCAAAGAGTTAGGTGCTTTACCCGCGGTAATGCTTTCCTATAGTGTAAATGCTATTTTTAGTTAGAGGAATGTTAGCACAAAAACTGAAGGAAAGGAGATAGTTGCAAAATATCTGCACACAATGCTTAGATCTCAGAAGTAAATCATATGTGCCATGTTGTTTCATTTAGGTTTAAAGAGTTATGTGCCATAGCCGCGGTAATGCTTTCCTATAGTGTAAATGCTAGTTTTAGATATAGGAATGTTAGCACAAAACCTGAAGAAAAGGAGATAGTTGCAAAACCTCTGCACACAATGCTTATTTCTCAGAAGTAAATCATATGTGCCATGTTGTTTCATTTAGGTTCAAAGAGTTGGGTGCTATACCTGCGGTAATGTTTTCCTATAGTGTAAATGCTAGTTTTAGATATAGGAATGTTAGCACAAAAACTGAAGGAAAGGAGATAGCTGCAAAATCTCTGCACACAATGCTTAGTTCTCAGAAGAAAATCATATGTGCCATGTTGTTTCACTTAGGTTTGAAGAGTTAGGTGCTATACCCTCGGTAATGCTTTCCTGTATAGGAAATGCTAGTTCTGGAGATACGAATGTTAGCACAAAAACTGAAGGAAAGGAGATAGCTGCAAAATCTCTGCACACAGTGCTTAGTTCTCAGATGTAAATCATATGGTCCATGTTGTTTCATTTAGGTTTAAAGAGTTAGGTGCTTTACCCGCTTTAATGCTTTCCTATAGTGTAAATGCTAGTTTTAGATATAGGAATGTTAGCAGAAAAACTGAAGGAAAGGAGATAGCTGCAAAATCTCTGCACAGCAATGCTTAGTTCTCAGAAGTAAATCATATGTGCCATGTTGTTTCATTTAGGTTTAAACAGTTAGGTTCTATACCCTCGGTTATGCTTTCCTGTACAGGAAATTCTAGTTCTGGAGATACCAATGTTAGCACAAAAACTGAAGGAAAGGAGATAGCTGCAAAATCTCTGCACACAATGCTTAGTTCTCAGAAGTAAAGCATATGTGCCATGTTGTTTCATTTAGGTTCAAAGAGTTAGGTGCTATACCCGCCGTAATGCTTTCCTATAGTGTAAATGCTAGTTTTAGATAGAGGAATGTTAGCACAAAAAATGAAGGAAAGGAGATAGCTGCAAAATCTCTGCACACAATGCTTAGTTCTCAGAAGTAAATCATATGTGCCATGTTGTTTCATTTAGGTATAAAGAGTTATGTGCCATAGCCGCGGTAATGCTTTCCTATAGTGTAAATGCTAGTTTTAGATATAGGAATGTTAGCACAAAAACTGAAGGAAAGGAGATAGCTGCAAAATCTCTGCACACAATGCATATTTCTTAGAAGTAAATCACATGTGCCATGTTGTTTCATTTAGGTTTAAACAGGTAGGTGCTATACCCTCGGTTATGCTTTCCTGTATAGGAAAGGCTAGTTCTGGAGATACGAATGTTAGCACAAAAGCTGAAGGAAAGGAGATAGCTGCAAAATCTCTGCACACAATGCTTAGTTCTCAGAAGTAAATCATATGTGCCATGTTGTTTCATTTAGGTTCAAAGAGTTAGGTGCTATACCCGCGGAAATGCTTTCCTATAGTGTAAACGCTAGTTTTAGATATAGGAATGTTAGCACAAAAACAGAAGGAAAGGAGAGAGTTACAAAATCTCTGCATACAATGCTTAGTTCTCAGAAGTATATCATATGTGCCATGTTGTTTCATTTAGGTTTAAACAGTTAGGTGCTATAACCTCGGTTATGCTTTCCTGTATAGGAAATGCTAGTTCTGGAGATACGAATGTTAGCACAAAAACTGAAGGAAAGGAGATAGCTCCAAAATTTCTGCACACAATGCTTAGTTCTCAGAAGTAAATCATATGGTCCATGTTGTTTCATTTAGGTTTAAAGAGTTAGGTGCTATACCCGCTTTAATGCTTTCCTATAGTGTAAATGATAGTTTTAGATATAGGAATGTTAGCAGAAAAACTGAAGGAAAGGAGATAGCTGCAAAATCTCTGCACACAATGGTTAGTTCCCAGAAGTAAATCATATGTGCCTTCTTGTTTCATTTAGGTTCAAAGAGTTAGGTGCTATACCCGCCGTAATGCTTTCTTATAGTGTAAATGCTAGTTTTAGATATAGGAATGTTAGCACAAAAACTGAAGGAAAGAAGATAGCTGCAAAATCTCTGCACACAATGCTTAGTTCTCAGAAGTAAATCATATGTGCCATGTTGTTTCATTTAGGTTTAAAGAGTTATGTGCCATAGCCGCGGTAATGCTTTCCTATAGTGTAAATGCTAGTTTTAGATATAGGAATGTTAGCACAAACACTGAAGGAAAGGAGATAGTTGGAAAAGCTCTGCACACAATGCTTATTTCTCAGAAGTAAATCATATGTGCCATGTTGTTTCATTTACGTTTAAACAGTTAGGTGCTATAGCCTCGGTTATTCTTTCCTGTACAGGAAATGCTAGTTCTGGAGATAGGAATGTTAGCACAAAAACTTAAGGAAAGGAGATAGCTGCAAAATCTCTGCACACAATGCTTAGTTCTCAGAAGTAAATCATATGTGCCATGGTGTTTCATTTAGGTTCAAAAAGTTAGGTGCTATACCTGCGGTAATGTTTTCCTATAGTGTAAATGCTAGTTTTAGTATAGGAATGTCAGCACAAAAACTGAAGGAAAGGAGATAGCTGCAAAATCTCTGCACGCAATGCTTAGTTCTCAGAAGAAAATCATATGTGCCATGTTGTTTCACTTAGGTTTAAAGAGTTAGGTGTTATACCCTCGGTAATGCTTTCCTGTATAGGAAATGCTAGTTCTGGAGATACGAATGTTAGCACAAAAACTGAAGGAAAGGAGATAGCTGCAAAATCTCTGCACACAATGCTTAGTTCTCAGAAGTAAATCATATGTGTCATGTTGTTTCATTTAGGTTCAAAGAATTAGGTGCTATACCTGTGGTAATGTTTTCCTATAGTGTAAATGCTAGTTTTAAGTATAGGAATGTTAGCCCAAAAACTGAAGGAAAGGAGATAGCTGCAAAATCTCTGTACAAAATGCTTAGTTCTCAGAAGTAAATCATATGTGCCATGTTGTTTCATTTAGGTTTAAACAGTTAGGTGCTATACCCTCGGTTATGCTTTCCTGTATAGGAAATGCTAGTTCTGGAGATGCGAATGTTAGCACAAAAACTGAATTAAAGGAGATAGCTGCAAACTCTCTGCACACAATTCTTAGTTCTCAGAAGTAAATCATATGTGCCATGTTGTTTCATTTATTTTCAAAGAGTTAGGTGGTATACCCGCGGTAATGCTTTCCTATAGTGTAAATGCTAGTTTTCGATATAGGTATGTTAGCAGAAAAACTGAAGGAAAGGAGATAGCTGCAAAATCTCTGCACACAATTCTTAGTTCTCAGAAGAAAATCATATGTGCCATGTTGTTTCACTTAGGTTTAAAGTGTTAGGGGCTATACCCTCTGTTATGCTTTCCTGTATAGGAAATGCTAGTTCTGGAGATACGAATGTTAGCACAAAAACTGAAGGAAAGGAGGTAGCTGCAAAATCTCTGCACACAATGCTTACTTCTCAGAAGTAAATCATATGTGCCATGTTGTTCCATTTAGGTTTAAAGAGTTAGGTGCTATACCCTCGGTTATGCTTTCCTGTAAAGGAAATGCTAGTTCTGGAGATACGAGTGTTAGCACAAAAACTGAAGGAAAGGAGATAGCTGCAAAATTTCTCCACACAATCCTTAGTTCTCAGAAGTAAATCATATGTGCCATGTTGTTTCATTTAGGTTCAAAGAGTTAGGTGCTATACCCGTGGTAATGCTTTCCTATAGTGTAAATGCTAGTTTTAGATATAGGAATGTTAGCACAAAAACTGAAGGAAAGGAGATAGCTGCAAACTCTACACACAATGCTTATTTCTCAGAAGAAAATCATATGTGCCATGTTGTTTCATTTAGGTTCAAAGAGTTAGGTGCTATACCCGCGGAAATGCTTTCCTATAGTGTAAATGCTAGTTTTAGATATAGGAATGTTAGAACAAAAACTGAAGGAAAGGAGATATTTGCAAAATCTCTGCACACAATGCTTATTTCTCAGAAGTAAATCATATGTGCCATGTTGTTTCATTTAGGTTCAAAGAGTTGGGTGCTATACCTGCGGTAATGTTTTCCTATAGTGTAAATGCTAGTTTTAGATATAGGAATGTTAGCACAAAAACTGAAGGAAAGGAGATAGCTGCAAAATCTCTGCACACAATGCTTAGTTCTCAGAAGAAAATCATATGTGCCATGTTGTTTCACATAGGTTTAAAGAGTTAGGTGCTATACCGTCGGTAATGCTTTCCTGTATAGGAAATGCTAGTTCTGGAGATACGAATGTTAGCACAAAAACTGAAGGAAAGGAGATAGCTGCAAAATCTCTGCACACAGTGCTTAGTTCTCAGAAGTAAATCATATGGTCCATGTTTTTTCATTTAGGTTTAAAGAGTTAGGTGCTTTACCCGCTTTAATGCTTTCCTATAGTGTAAATGCTAGTTTTAGATATAGGAATGTTAGCAGAAAAACTGAAGGAAAGGAGATAGCTGCAAAATCTCTGCACACAATGCTTAGTTCTCAGAAGAAAATCATATGTGCCATGTTGTTTCACATAGGTTTAAAGAGTTAGGTGCTATACCGTCGGTAATGCTTTCCTGTATAGGAAATGCTAGTTCTGGAGATACGAATGTTAGCACAAAAACTGAAGGAAAGGAGATAGCTGCAAAATCTCTGCACACAGTGCTTAGTTCTCAGAAGTAAATCATATGGTCCATGTTTTTTCATTTAGGTTTAAAGAGTTAGGTGCTTTACCCGCTTTAATGCTTTCCTATAGTGTAAATGCTAGTTTTAGATATAGGAATGTTAGCAGAAAAACTGAAGGAAAGGAGATAGCTGCAAAATCTCTGCACACAATGCTTAGTTCTCAGAAGTAAATCATATGTGCCATGTTGTTTCATTTAGGTTTAAACAGTTAGGTTCTATACCCTCGGTTATGCTTTCCTGTACAGGAAATTTTAGTTCTGGAGATACCAATGTTAGCACAAAAACTGAAGGAAAGGAGATAGCTGCAAAATCTCTGCACACAATGCTTAGGTCTCAGAAGTAAATCATATGTGCCATGTTGTTTCATTTAGGTTCAAAGAGTTAGGTGCTATACCCGCCGTCATGCTTTCCTATAGTGTAAATGCTAGTTTTAGATAGAGGAATGTTAGCACAAAAAATGAAGGAAAGGAGATAGCTGCAAAATCTCTGCACACAATGCTTAGTTCTCAGAAGTAAATCATATGTGCCATGTTGTTTCATTTAGGTATAAAGAGTTATGTGCCATAGCCGCGGTAATGCTTTCCTATAGCGTAAATGCTAGTTTTAGATATAGGAATGTTAGCACAAAAACTGAAGGAAAGGAGATAGCTGCAAAATCTCTGCACACAATGCATATTTCTCAGAAGTAAATCATATGTGCCATGTTGTTTCATTTAGGTTTAAACAGGTAGGTGCTATACCCTCGGTTATGCTTTCCTGTATAGGAAAGGCTAGTTCTGGAGATACGAATGTTAGCACAAAAGCTGAAGGAAAGGAGATAGCTGCAAAATCTCTGCACACAATGCTTAGTTCTCAGAAGTAAATCATATGTGCCATGGTGTTTCATTTAGGTTTAAACAGTTAGGTTCTATACCCTCGGTTATGCTTTCCTGTACAGGAAATTCTAGTTCTGGAGATACCAATGTTAGCACAAAAACTGAAGGAAAGGAGATAGCTGCAAAATCTCTGCACACAATGCTTAGTTCTCAGAAGTAAATCATAGGGTCCATGTTGTTTCATTTAGGTTTAAAGAGTTAGGTGCTATACCCGCTTTAATGCTTTCCTATAGTGTAAATGCTAGTTTTAGATATAGGAATGTTAGCAGGAAAACTGAAGGAAAGGAGATAGCTGCAAAATCTCTGCACACAATGGTTAGTTCCCAGAAGTGAATCATATGTGCCTTCTTGTTTCATTTAGGTTCAAAGAGTTAGGTGCTATACCCGCCGTAATGCTTTCTTATAGTGTAAATGCTAGTTTTAGATATAGGAATGTTAGCACAAAAACTGAAGGAAAGGAGATAGCTGCAAAATCTCTGCACACAATGCTTAGTTCTCAGAAGTAAATCATATGTGCCATGTTGTTTCATTTAGGTTTAAAGAGTTATGTGCCATAGCCGCGGTAATGCTTTCCTATAGTGTAAATGCTAGTTTTAGATATAGGAATGTTAGCACAAACACTGAAGGAAAGGAGATAGTTGGAAAAGCTCTGCACACAATGCTTATTTCTCAGAAGTAAATCATATGTGCCATGTTGTTTCATTTACGTTTAAACAGTTAGGTGCTATAGCCTCGGTTATTCTTTCCTGTATAGGAAATGCTAGTTCTGGAGATAGGAATGTTAGCACAAAAACTTAAGGAAAGGAGATAGCTGCAAAATCTATGCACACAATGCTTAGTTCTCAGAAGTAAATCATATGTGCCATGGTGTTTCATTTAGGTTCAAAAAGTTAGGTGCTATAACTGCGGTAATGTTTTCCTATAGTGTAAATGCTAGTATTAGTATAGGAATGTCAGCACAAAAACTGAAGGAAAGGAGATAGCTGCAAAATCTCTGCACGCAATGCTTAGTTCTCAGAAGAAAACCATATGTGCCATGTTGTTTCACTTAGGTTTAAAGAGTTAGGTGTTATACCCTCGGTAATGCTTTCCTGTATAGGAAATGCTAGTTCTGGAGATACGAATGTTAGCACAAAAACTGAAGGAAAGGAGATAGCTGCAAAATCTCTGCACACAATGCTTAGTTCTCAGAAGTAAATCATATGTGCCATGTTGTTTCATTTAGGTTTAAACAGTTAGGTGCTATACCCTCGGTTATGCTTTCCTGTATAGGAAATGCTAGTTCTGGAGATACGAATGTTAGCACAAAAACTGAAGGAAAGGAGATAGCTGCAAAATCTCTGCACACAATGCTTAGTTCTCAGAAGTAAATCATATGTGCCATGTTGTTTCATTTAGGTTTAAATCGTTAGGTGCTATAACCTCGGTTATGCTTTCCTGTATAGGAAATGCTAGTTCTGGAGATACGAATGTTAGTACAAAAACTGAAGGAAAGGAGATAGCTGCAAAATCTCTGCACACAATGCTTAGTCCTCAGAAGTGATTCATATGTGCAATGTTGTTTCATTTATGTTTAAAGAGTTAGGTGCTATACCCGCGGTAATGCTTTCCTATAGTGTAAATGCTAGTTTTACATATAGGAATCTTACCACAAAAACTGAAGGAAAGGAGATAGTTGCAAAATCTCTGCACACAATGCTTAGTTCTCAGAAGTATATCATATGTGTCATGTTGTTTCATTTAGGTTTAAACAGTTAGGTGCTATACCCTCGGTTATGCTTTCCTGTATAGGAAATGCTTGTTCTGGAGATACGAATGTTAGCACAAAAACTTAAGGAAAGGAGATAGCTGCAAAATCTCTGCACACAATGCTTAGTTCTCAGAAGTAAATCATATGTGCCATGTTGTTTCATTTAGGTTTAAAGAGTTAGGTGCTTTACCCGCGGAAATGCTTTCCTATAGTGTAAATGCTAGTTTTAGATATAGGAATGTTAGCACAAAAACAGAAGGAAAGGAGAGAGTTGCAAAATCTCTGCATACAATGCTTAGATTTCAGAAGAAAATCATATGTGCCATGTTGTTTCATTTAGGTTTAAAGAGTTATGTGCCATAGCCGCGGTAATGCTTTCCTGTAGTGTAAATGTTAGTTTTAGATAAAGGAATGTTAGCCCAAAAACTGAAGGAAAGGAGATAGTTGAAAATTTGTGCACACAATTCTTATTTCTCAGAAGTAAATCATATGTGCCATGTTGTTTCATTTAGGTTCAAAGAGTTAGGTGCTATACCTGCGGTAATGTTTTCCTATAGTGTAAATGCTAGTTTTAGATATAGGAATGTTAGCACAAAAACTGAAGGAAAGGAGATAGCTGCAAAATCTCTGCACACAATGCTTAGTTCTCAGAAGAAAATCATATATGCCATGTTGTTTCACATAGGTTTAAAGAGTTAGGTGCTATACCCTCGGTAATGCTTTCCTGTATAGGAAATGCTAGTTCTGGAGATACGAATGTGAGCACAAAAACTGAAGGAAAGGAGATAGCTGCAAAATCTCTGCACACAGTGCTTAGTTCTCAGAAGTAAATCATAAGGTCCATGTTGTTTCATTTAGGTTTAAAGAGTTAGGTGCTTTACCCGCTTTAATGCTTTCCTATAGTGTAAATGCTAGTTTTAGATATAGGAATGTTAGCACAAGAAATGAAGGAAAGGAGATAGCTGCAAAATCTCTGCACACAATGCTTAGTTCTCAGAAGTAAATCCTATGTGCCATGTTGTTTCATTTAGGTTCAAAGAGTTAGGTGCTATACCCGCCGTAATGCTTTCCTATAGTGTAAATGCTAGTTTTAGATAGAGGAATGTTAGCACAAAAAATGAAGGAAAGGAGATAGCTGCAAAATCTCTGCACACAATGCTTAGTTCTCAGAAGTAAATCATATGTGCCATGTTGTTTCATTTAGGTATAAAGAGTTCTGTGCCATAGCCACGGTAATGCTTTTCTATAGTGTAAATGCTAGTTTTAGATATAGGAATGTTAGCACAAAAACTGAAGGAAAGGAGATAGCTGCAAAATCTCTGCACACAATGCATATTTCTCAGAAGTAAATCATATGTGCCATGTTGTTTCATTTAGGTTTAAACAGGTAGGTGCTATACCCTCGGTTATGCTTTCCTGTATATGAAAGGCTAGTTCTGGAGATACGAATGTTAGCACAAAAGCTGAAGGAAAGGAGATAGCTGCAAAATCTCTGCAGACAATGCTTAGTTCTCAGAAGTAAATCATATGTGCCATGTTGTTTCATTTAGGTTCAAAGAGTTAGGTGCTATACCCACGGTAATGCTTTCCTATAGTGTAAATGCTAGTTTTAGATAGAGGAATGTTAGCACAAAAACTGAAGGAAAGGAGATAGCTGCAAAATCTCTGCACACAATGCTTAGTTCTCAGAAGTAAATCATATGTGCCATGTTGTTTCATTTAGGTTTAAAGAGTTATGTGTCATAGCCGCGGTAATGCTTTCCTATACTGTAAAAGCTAGTTTTAGATACAGGAATGTTAGCACAAAAACTGAAGGAAAGGAGATAGTTGCAAAATCTCTGCACACAATGCTTATTTCTCAGAAGTAAATCATATGTGCCATGTTGTTTCATTTAGGTTTAAACAGGAAGGTGCTATACCCTCGGTTATGCTTTCCTGTATAGGAAATTCTAGTTCTGGAGATACGAATGTTAGCACAAAAGCTGAAGGAAAGGAGATAGCTGCAAAATCTATGCACACAGTGCTTAGTTCTCAGAAGTAAATCATAGGGTCCATGTTGTTTCATTTAGGTTTAAAGAGTTAGGTGCTATACCCGCTTTAATGCTTTCCTATAGTGTAAATGCTAGTTTTAGATATAGGAATGTTAGCAGAAAAACTGAAGGAAAGGAGATAGCTGCAAAATCTCTGCACACAATGGTTAGTTCCCAGAAGTAAATCATATGTGCCTTCTTGTTTCATTTAGGTTCAAAGAGTTAGGTGCTATACCCGCGGTAATGCTTTCCTATAGTGTAAATGCTAGTTTTAGATATAGGAATGTTAGCACAAAAACTGAAGGAAAGGAGATAGTTGCAAAATCTCTGCACACAATGCTTATTTCTCAGAAGTAAATCATATGTGCCATGTTGTTTCATTTAGGTTCAAAGAGTTGGGTGCTATACCTGCGGTAATGTTTTCCTATAGTGTAAATGCTAGTTTTAGATATAGGAATGTTAGCACAAAAACTGAAGGAAAGGAGATAGCTGCAAAATCTCTGCACACAATGCTTAGTTCTCAGAAGAAAATCATATGTGCCATGTTGTTTCACATAGGTTTAAAGAGTTAGGTGCTATACCCTCGGTAATGCTTTCCTGTATAGGAAATGCTAGTTCTGGAGATACGAATGTTAGCACAAAAACTGAAGGAAAGGAGATAGCTGCAAAATCTCTGCACACAGTGCTTAGTTCTCAGAAGTAAATCATATGGTCCATGTTGTTTCGTTTAGGTTTAAAGAGTTAGGTGCTTTACCCGCTTTAATGCTTTCCTATAGTGTAAATGCTAGTTTTAGATATAGGAATGTTAGCAGAAAAACTGAAGGAAAGGAGATAGCTGCAAAATCTCTGCACACAATGCTTAGTTCTCAGAAGTAAATCATATGTGCCATGTTGTTTCATTTAGGTTTAAACAGTTAGGTTCTATACCCTCGGTTATGGTTTCCTGTACAGGAAATTCTAGTTCTGGAGATACCAATGTTAGCACAAAAACTGAAGGAAAGGAGATAGCTGCAAAATCTCTGCACACAATGCTTAGTTCTCAGAAGTAAAGCATATGTGCCATGTTGTTTGATTTAGGTTCAAAGAGTTAGGTGCTATACCCGCCGTAATGCTTTCCTATAGTGTAAAAGCTAGTTTTAGATAGAGGAATGTTAGCACAAAAAATGAAGGAAAGGAGATAGCTGCAAAATCTCTGCACACAATGCTTAGTTCTCAGAAGTAAATCATATGTGCCATGTTGTTTCATTTAGGTATAAAGAGTTATGTGCCATAGCCGCGGTAATGCTTTCCTATAGTGTAAATGCTAGTTTTAGATATAGGAATGTTAGCACAAAAACTGAAGGAAAGGAGATAGCTGCAAAATCTCTGCACACAATGCATATTTCTTAGAAGTAAATCACATGTGCCATGTTGTTTCATTTAGGTTTAAACAGGTAGGTGCTATACCCTCGGTTATGCTTTCCTGTATAGGAAAGGCTAGTTCTGGAGATACGAATGTTAGCACAAAAGCTGAAGGAAAGGAGATAGCTGCAAAATCTCTGCACACAATGCTTAGTTCTCAGAAGTAAATCATATGTGCCATGTTGTTTCATTTAGGTTCAAAGAGTTAGGTGCTATACCCGCGGAAATGCTTTCCTATAGTGTAAACGCTAGTTTTAGATATAGGAATGTTAGCACAAAAACAGAAGGAAAGGAGAGAGTTACAAAATCTCTGCATACAATGCTTAGTTCTCAGAAGTATATCATATGTGCCATGTTGTTTCATTTAGGTTTAAACAGTTAGGTGCTATAACCTCGGTTATGCTTTCCTGTATAGGAAATGCTAGTTCTGGAGATACGAATGTTAGCACAAAAACTGAAGGAAAGGAGATAGCTCCAAAATTTCTGCACACAATGCTTAGTTCTCAGAAGTAAATCATATGGTCCATGTTGTTTCATTTAGGTTTAAAGAGTTAGGTGCTATACCCGCTTTAATGCTTTCCTATAGTGTAAATGCTAGTTTTAGATATTGGAATGTTAGCAGAAAAACTGAAGGAAAGGAGATAGCTGCAAAATCTCTGCACACAATGGTTAGTTCCCAGAAGTAAATCATATGTGCCTTCTTGTTTCATTTAGGTTCAAAGAGTTAGGTGCTATACCCGCCGTAATGCTTTCTTATAGTGTAAATGCTAGTTTTAGATATAGGAATGTTAGCACAAAAACTGAAGGAAAGAAGATAGCTGCAAAATCTCTGCACACAATGCTTAGTTCTCAGAAGTAAATCATATGTGCCATGTTGTTTCATTTAGGTTTAAAGAGTTATGTGCCATAGCCGCGGTAATGCTTTCCTATAGTGTAAATGCTAGTTTTAGATATAGGAATGTTAGCACAAACACTGAAGGAAAGGAGATAGTTGGAAAAGCTCTGCACACAATGCTTATTTCTCAGAAGTAAATCATATGTGCCATGTTGTTTCATTTACGTTTAAACAGTTAGGTGCTATAGCCTCGGTTATTCTTTCCTGTACAGGAAATGCTAGTTCTGGAGATAGGAATGTTAGCACAAAAACTTAAGGAAAGGAGATAGCTGCAAAATCTCTGCACACAATGCTTAGTTTTCAGAACTAAATCATATGTGCCATGGTGTTTCATTTAGGTTCAAAAAGTTATGTGCTATACCTGCTGTAATGTTTTCCTATAGTGTAAATGCTAGTTTTAGTATAGGAATGTCAGCACAAAAACTGAAGGAAAGGAGATAGCTGCAAAATCTCTGCACGCAATGCTTAGTTCTCAGAAGAAAATCATATGTGCCATGTTGTTTCACTTAGGTTTAAAGAGTTAGGTGTTATACCCTCGGTAATGCTTTCCTGTATAGGAAATGCTAGTTCTGGAGATACGAATGTTAGCACAAAAACTGAAGGAAAGGAGATAGCTGCAAAATCTCTGCACACAATGCTTAGTTCTCAGAAGTAAATCATATGTGTCATGTTGTTTCATTTAGGTTCAAAGAGTTAGGTGCTATACCTGTGGTAATGTTTTCCTATAGTGTAAATGCTAGTTTTAAGTATAGGAATGTTAGCCCAAAAACTGAAGGAAAGGAGATAGCTGCAAAATCTCTGTACAAAATGCTTAGTTCTCAGAAGTAAATCATATGTGCCATGTTGTTTCATTTAGGTTTAAACAGTTAGGTGCTATACCCTCGGTTATGCTTTCCTGTATAGGAAATGCTAGTTCTGGAGATGCGAATGTTAGCACAAAAACTGAATTAAAGGAGATAGCTGCAAACTCTCTGCACACAATTCTTAGTTCTCAGAAGTAAATCATATGTGCCATGTTGTTTCATTTATTTTCAAAGAGTTTGGTGGTATACCCGCGGTAATGCTTTCCTATAGTGTAAATGCTAGTTTTCGATATAGGTATGTTAGCAGAAAAACTGAAGGAAAGGAGATAGCTGCAAAATCTCTGCACACAATTCTTAGTTCTCAGAAGAAAATCATATGTGCCATGTTGTTTCACTTAGGTTTAAAGTGTTAGGGGCTATACCCTCTGTTATGCTTTCCTGTATAGGAAATGCTAGTTCTGGAGATACGAATGTTAGCACAAAAACTGAAGGAAAGGAGGTAGCTGCAAAATCTCTGCACACAATGCTTACTTCTCAGAAGTAAATCATATGTGCCATGTTGTTCCATTTAGGTTTAAAGAGTTAGGTGCTATACCCTCGGTTATGCTTTCCTGTAAAGGAAATGCTAGTTCTGGAGATACGAGTGTTAGCACAAAAACTGAAGGAAAGGAGATAGCTGCAAAATTTCTCCACACAATCCTTAGTTCTCAGAAGTAAATCATATGTGCCATGTTGTTTCATTTAGGTTCAAAGAGTTAGGTGCTATACCCGTGGTAATGCTTTCCTATAGTGTAAATGCTAGTTTTAGATATAGGAATGTTAGCACAAAAACTGAAGGAAAGGAGATAGCTGCAAACTCTACACACAATGCTTATTTCTCAGAAGAAAATCATATGTGCCATGTTGTTTCATTTAGGTTCAAAGAGTTAGGTGCTATACCCGCGGAAATGCTTTCCTATAGTGTAAATGCTAGTTTTAGATATAGGAATGTTAGAACAAAAACTGAAGGAAAGGAGATATTTGCAAAATCTCTGCACACAATGCTTATTTCTCAGAAGTAAATCATATGTGCCATGTTGTTTCATTTAGGTTCAAAGAGTTGGGTGCTATACCTGCGGTAATGTTTTCCTATAGTGTAAATGCTAGTTTTAGATATAGGAATGTTAGCACAAAAACTGAAGGAAAGGAGATAGCTGCAAAATCTCTGCACACAATGCTTAGTTCTCAGAAGAAAATCATATGTGCCATGTTGTTTCACATAGGTTTAAAGAGTTAGGTGCTATACCCTCGGTAATGCTTTCCTGTATAGGAAATGCTAGTTCTGGAGATACGAATGTTAGCACAAAAACTGAAGGAAAGGAGATAGCTGCAAAATCTCTGCACACAGTGCTTAGTTCTCAGAAGTAAATCATATGGTCCATGTTTTTTCATTTAGGTTTAAAGAGTTAGGTGCTTTACCCGCTTTAATGCTTTCCTATAGTGTAAATGCTAGTTTTAGATATAGGAATGTTAGCAGAAAAACTGAAGGAAAGGAGATAGCTGCAAAATCTCTGCACACAATGCTTAGTTCTCAGAAGTAAATCATATGTGCCATGTTGTTTCATTTAGGTTTAAACAGTTAGGTTCTATACCCTCGGTTATGCTTTCCTGTACAGGAAATTCTAGTTCTGGAGATACCAATGTTAGCACAAAAACTGAAGGAAAGGAGATAGCTGCAAAATCTCTGCACACAATGCTTAGGTCTCAGAAGTAAATCATATGTGCTATGTTGTTTCATTTAGGTTCAAAGAGTTAGGTGCTATACCCGCCGTAATGCTTTCCTATAGTGTAAATGCTAGTTTTAGATAGAGGAATGTTAGCACAAAAAATGAAGGAAAGGAGATAGCTGCAAAATCTCTGCACACAATGCTTAGTTCTCAGAAGTAAATCATATGTGCCATGTTGTTTCATTTAGGTATAAAGAGTTATGTGCCATAGCCGCGGTAATGCTTTCCTATAGCGTAAATGCTAGTTTTAGATATAGGAATGTTAGCACAAAAACTGAAGGAAAGGAGATAGCTGCAAAATCTCTGCACACAATGCATATTTCTCAGAAGTAAATCATATGTGCCATGTTGTTTCATTTAGGTTTAAACAGGTAGGTGCTATACCCTCGGTTATGCTTTCCTGTATAGGAAAGGCTAGTTCTGGAGATACGAATGTTAGCACAAAAGCTGAAGGAAAGGAGATAGCTGCAAAATCTCTGCACACAATGCTTAGTTCTCAGAAGTAAATCATATGTGCCATGGTGTTTCATTTAGGTTTAAACAGTTAGGTTCTATACCCTCGGTTATGCTTTCCTGTACAGGAAATACTAGTTCTGGAGATACCAATGTTAGCACAAAAACTGAAGGAAAGGAGATAGCTGCAAAATCTCTGCACACAATGCTTAGGTCTCAGAAGTAAATCATATGTGCTATGTTGTTTCATTTAGGTTCAAAGAGTTAGGTGCTATACCCGCCGTAATGCTTTCCTATAGTGTAAATGCTAGTTTTAGATAGAGGAATGTTAGCACAAAAAATGAAGGAAAGGAGATAGCTGCAAAATCTCTGCACACAATGCTTAGTTCTCAGAAGTAAATCATATGTGCCATGTTGTTTCATTTAGGTTTAAAGAGTTATGTGCCATAGCCGCGGTAATGCTTTCCTATAGTGTAAATGCTAGTTTTAGATATAGGAATGTTAGCACAAACACTGAAGGAAAGGAGATAGTTGGAAAAGCTCTGCACACAATGCTTATTTCTCAGAAGTAAATCATATGTGCCATGTTGTTTCATTTACGTTTAAACAGTTAGGTGCTATAGCCTCGGTTATTCTTTCCTGTATAGGAAATGCTAGTTCTGGAGATAGGAATGTTAGCACAAAAACTTAAGGAAAGGAGATAGCTGCAAAATCTATGCACACAATGCTTAGTTCTCAGAAGTAAATCATATGTGCCATGGTGTTTCATTTAGGTTCAAAAAGTTAGGTGCTATAACTGCGGTAATGTTTTCCTATAGTGTAAATGCTAGTATTAGTATAGGAATGTCAGCACAAAAACTGAAGGAAAGGAGATAGCTGCAAAATCTCTGCACGCAATGCTTAGTTCTCAGAAGAAAACCATATGTGCCATGTTGTTTCACTTAGGTTTAAAGAGTTAGGTGTTATACCCTCGGTAATGCTTTCCTGTATAGGAAATGCTAGTTCTGGAGATACGAATGTTAGCACAAAAACTGAAGGAAAGGAGATAGCTGCAAAATCTCTGCACACAATGCTTAGTTCTCAGAAGTAAATCATATGTGCCATGTTGTTTCATTTAGGTTTAAACAGTTAGGTGCTATACCCTCGGTTATGCTTTCCTGTATAGGAAATGCTAGTTCTGGAGATACGAATGTTAGCACAAAAACTGAAGGAAAGGAGATAGCTGCAAAATCTCTGCACACAATGCTTAGTTCTCAGAAGTAAATCATATGTGCCATGTTGTTTCATTTAGGTTTAAATCGTTAGGTGCTATAACCTCGGTTATGCTTTCCTGTATAGGAAATGCTAGTTCTGGAGATACGAATGTTAGTACAAAAACTGAAGGAAAGGAGATAGCTGCAAAATCTCTGCACACAA
Source organism: Dasypus novemcinctus (assembly GCF_030445035.2). Lineage (NCBI taxonomy): Eukaryota > Metazoa > Chordata > Mammalia > Cingulata > Dasypodidae > Dasypus > Dasypus novemcinctus. Next base: position 67,408,788 of record NC_080691.1, read on the forward strand.
TGCTTAGTCCTCAGAAGTGATTCATATGTGCAATGTTGTTTCATTTATGTTTAAAGAGTTAGGTGCTATACCCGCGGTAATGCTTTCCTATAGTGTAAATGCTAGTTTTACATATAGGAATCTTACCACAAAAACTGAAGGAAAGGAGATAGTTGCAAAATCTCTGCACACAATGCTTAGTTCTCAGAAGTATATCATATGTGTCATGTTGTTTCATTTAGGTTTAAACAGTTAGGTGCTATACCCTCGGTTATGCTTTCCTGTATAGGAAATGCTTGTTCTGGAGATACGAATGTTAGCACAAAAACTTAAGGAAAGGAGATAGCTGCAAAATCTCTGCACACAATGCTTAGTTCTCAGAAGTAAATCATATGTGCCATGTTGTTTCATTTAGGTTTAAAGAGTTAGGTGCTATACCCGCGGAAATGCTTTCCTATAGTGTAAATGCTAGTTTTAGATATAGGAATGTTAGCACAAAAACAGAAGGAAAGGAGAGAGTTGCAAAATCTCTGCATACAATGCTTAGATTTCAGAAGAAAATCATATGTGCCATGTTGTTTCATTTAGGTTTAAAGAGTTATGTGCCATAGCCGCGGTAATGCTTTCCTGTAGTGTAAATGTTAGTTTTAGATAAAGGAATGTTAGCCCAAAAACTGAAGGAAAGGAGATAGTTGAAAATTTGTGCACACAATTCTTATTTCTCAGAAGTAAATCATATGTGCCATGTTGTTTCATTTAGGTTCAAAGAGTTAGGTGCTATACCTGCGGTAATGTTTTCCTATAGTGTAAATGCTAGTTTTAGATATAGGAATGTTAGCACAAAAACTGAAGGAAAGGAGATAGCTGCAAAATCTCTGCACACAATGCTTAGTTCTCAGAAGAAAATCATATATGCCATGTTGTTTCACATAGGTTTAAAGAGTTAGGTGCTATACCCTCGGTAATGCTTTCCTGTATAGGAAATGCTAGTTCTGGAGATACGAATGTGAGCACAAAAACTGAAGGAAAGGAGATAGCTGCAAAATCTCTGCACACAGTGCTTAGTTCTCAGAAGTAAATCATAAGGTCCATGTTGTTTCATTTAGGTTTAAAGAGTTAGGTGCTTTACCCGCTTTAATGCTTTCCTATAGTGTAAATGCTAGTTTTAGATATAGGAATGTTAGCACAAGAAATGAAGGAAAGGAGATAGCTGCAAAATCTCTGCACACAATGCTTAGTTCTCAGAAGTAAATCCTATGTGCCATGTTGTTTCATTTAGGTTCAAAGAGTTAGGTGCTATACCCGCCGTAATGCTTTCCTATAGTGTAAATGCTAGTTTTAGATAGAGGAATGTTAGCACAAAAAATGAAGGAAAGGAGATAGCTGCAAAATCTCTGCACACAATGCTTAGTTCTCAGAAGTAAATCATATGTGCCATGTTGTTTCATTTAGGTATAAAGAGTTCTGTGCCATAGCCACGGTAATGCTTTTCTATAGTGTAAATGCTAGTTTTAGATATAGGAATGTTAGCACAAAAACTGAAGGAAAGGAGATAGCTGCAAAATCTCTGCACACAATGCATATTTCTCAGAAGTAAATCATATGTGCCATGTTGTTTCATTTAGGTTTAAACAGGTAGGTGCTATACCCTCGGTTATGCTTTCCTGTATATGAAAGGCTAGTTCTGGAGATACGAATGTTAGCACAAAAGCTGAAGGAAAGGAGATAGCTGCAAAATCTCTGCAGACAATGCTTAGTTCTCAGAAGTAAATCATATGTGCCATGTTGTTTCATTTAGGTTCAAAGAGTTAGGTGCTATACCCACGGTAATGCTTTCCTATAGTGTAAATGCTAGTTTTAGATAGAGGAATGTTAGCACAAAAACTGAAGGAAAGGAGATAGCTGCAAAATCTCTGCACACAATGCTTAGTTCTCAGAAGTAAATCATATGTGCCATGTTGTTTCATTTAGGTTTAAAGAGTTATGTGTCATAGCCGCGGTAATGCTTTCCTATACTGTAAAAGCTAGTTTTAGATACAGGAATGTTAGCACAAAAACTGAAGGAAAGGAGATAGTTGCAAAATCTCTGCACACAATGCTTATTTCTCAGAAGTAAATCATATGTGCCATGTTGTTTCATTTAGGTTTAAACAGGAAGGTGCTATACCCTCGGTTATGCTTTCCTGTATAGGAAATTCTAGTTCTGGAGATACGAATGTTAGCACAAAAGCTGAAGGAAAGGAGATAGCTGCAAAATCTATGCACACAGTGCTTAGTTCTCAGAAGTAAATCATAGGGTCCATGTTGTTTCATTTAGGTTTAAAGAGTTAGGTGCTATACCCGCTTTAATGCTTTCCTATAGTGTAAATGCTAGTTTTAGATATAGGAATGTTAGCAGAAAAACTGAAGGAAAGGAGATAGCTGCAAAATCTCTGCACACAATGGTTAGTTCCCAGAAGTAAATCATATGTGCCTTCTTGTTTCATTTAGGTTCAAAGAGTTAGGTGCTATACCCGCGGTAATGCTTTCCTATAGTGTAAATGCTAGTTTTAGATATAGGAATGTTAGCACAAAAACTGAAGGAAAGGAGATAGTTGCAAAATCTCTGCACACAATGCTTATTTCTCAGAAGTAAATCATATGTGCCATGTTGTTTCATTTAGGTTCAAAGAGTTGGGTGCTATACCTGCGGTAATGTTTTCCTATAGTGTAAATGCTAGTTTTAGATATAGGAATGTTAGCACAAAAACTGAAGGAAAGGAGATAGCTGCAAAATCTCTGCACACAATGCTTAGTTCTCAGAAGAAAATCATATGTGCCATGTTGTTTCACATAGGTTTAAAGAGTTAGGTGCTATACCCTCGGTAATGCTTTCCTGTATAGGAAATGCTAGTTCTGGAGATACGAATGTTAGCACAAAAACTGAAGGAAAGGAGATAGCTGCAAAATCTCTGCACACAGTGCTTAGTTCTCAGAAGTAAATCATATGGTCCATGTTGTTTCGTTTAGGTTTAAAGAGTTAGGTGCTTTACCCGCTTTAATGCTTTCCTATAGTGTAAATGCTAGTTTTAGATATAGGAATGTTAGCAGAAAAACTGAAGGAAAGGAGATAGCTGCAAAATCTCTGCACACAATGCTTAGTTCTCAGAAGTAAATCATATGTGCCATGTTGTTTCATTTAGGTTTAAACAGTTAGGTTCTATACCCTCGGTTATGGTTTCCTGTACAGGAAATTCTAGTTCTGGAGATACCAATGTTAGCACAAAAACTGAAGGAAAGGAGATAGCTGCAAAATCTCTGCACACAATGCTTAGTTCTCAGAAGTAAAGCATATGTGCCATGTTGTTTGATTTAGGTTCAAAGAGTTAGGTGCTATACCCGCCGTAATGCTTTCCTATAGTGTAAAAGCTAGTTTTAGATAGAGGAATGTTAGCACAAAAAATGAAGGAAAGGAGATAGCTGCAAAATCTCTGCACACAATGCTTAGTTCTCAGAAGTAAATCATATGTGCCATGTTGTTTCATTTAGGTATAAAGAGTTATGTGCCATAGCCGCGGTAATGCTTTCCTATAGTGTAAATGCTAGTTTTAGATATAGGAATGTTAGCACAAAAACTGAAGGAAAGGAGATAGCTGCAAAATCTCTGCACACAATGCATATTTCTTAGAAGTAAATCACATGTGCCATGTTGTTTCATTTAGGTTTAAACAGGTAGGTGCTATACCCTCGGTTATGCTTTCCTGTATAGGAAAGGCTAGTTCTGGAGATACGAATGTTAGCACAAAAGCTGAAGGAAAGGAGATAGCTGCAAAATCTCTGCACACAATGCTTAGTTCTCAGAAGTAAATCATATGTGCCATGTTGTTTCATTTAGGTTCAAAGAGTTAGGTGCTATACCCGCGGAAATGCTTTCCTATAGTGTAAACGCTAGTTTTAGATATAGGAATGTTAGCACAAAAACAGAAGGAAAGGAGAGAGTTACAAAATCTCTGCATACAATGCTTAGTTCTCAGAAGTATATCATATGTGCCATGTTGTTTCATTTAGGTTTAAACAGTTAGGTGCTATAACCTCGGTTATGCTTTCCTGTATAGGAAATGCTAGTTCTGGAGATACGAATGTTAGCACAAAAACTGAAGGAAAGGAGATAGCTCCAAAATAAATTTCTGCACACAATGCTTAGTTCTCAGAAGTAAATCATATGGTCCATGTTTGTTCATTTAGGTTTAAAAGAGTTAGGTGCTATACCCGCTTTATGCTTTCCTATAGTGTAAATGCTAGTTTTAGATATTGAATGTTAGCAGAAAAACTGAAGAAAGGAGATAGCTGCAAAATCTCTGCACACAATGGTTAGTTCCCAGAAGTAAATCATATGTGCCTTCTTGTTTCATTTAGGTTCAAAGAGTTAGGTGCTATACCCCGCCGTAATGCTTTCTTATAGTGTAAATGCTAGTTTTAGATATAGGAATGTTAGCACAAAAACTGAAGGAAAGAAGATAGCTGTAAAATCTCTGCACACAATGCTTAGTTCTCAGAAGTAAATCATATGTGCCATGTTGTTTCATTTAGGTTTAAAGAGTTATGTGCCATAGCCGCGGTAATGCTTTCCTATAGTGTAAATGCTAGTTTTAGATATAGGAATGTTAGCACAAACACTGAAGAAAGGAGATAGTTGGAAAAGCTCTGCACACAATGCTTATTTCTCAGAAGTAAATCATATGTGCCATGTTGTTTCATTTACGTTTAAACAGTTAGGTTGCTATAGCCTCGGTTATTCTTTCCTGTACAGGAAATGCTAGTTCTGGAGATAGGAATGTTAGCACAAAAACTTAAGGAAAGGAGATAGCTGCAAAATCTCTGCACACAATGCTTAGTTTTCAGAAGTAATCATATGTTGCCATGGTGTTTCATTTAGGTTCAAAAAGTTAGGTGCTATACCTGCTGTAATGTTTTCCTATAGTGTAAATGCTAGTTTTAGTATAGGAATGTCAGCACAAAACTGAAGGAAAGGAGATAGCTTGCAAAATCTCTGCACGCAATGCTTAGTTCTCAGAAGAAAATCATATGTGCCATGTTGTTTCACTTAGGTTTAAAGAGTTAGGTGTTATACCCTCGGTATGCTTTCCTGTATAGGAAATGCTAGTTCTGGAGATACGAATGTTAGCACAAAAACTGAAGGAAAGGAGATAGCTGCAAAATCTCTGCACACAATGCTTAGTTCTCAGAAGTAAATCATATGTGTCATGTTGTTTCATTAGGTTCAAAGAGTTAGGTGCTATACCTGTGGTAATGTTTTCCTATAGTGTAAATGCTAGTTTTAAGGTATAGGAATGTTAGCCCCAAAAACTGAAGGAAAGGAGATAGCTGCAAAATCTCTGTACAAAATGCTTAGTTCTCAGAAGTAATCATATGTGCCATGTTGTTTCATTTAGGTTTAAACAGTTAGGTGCTATACCCTCGGTTATGCTTTCCTGTATAGGAAATGCTAGTTCTGGAGATGCGAATGTTAGCACAAAAACTGAATTAAAGGAGATAGCTGCAAACTCTCTGCACACAATTCTTAGTTCTCAGAAGTAAATCATATGTGCCATGTTGTTTCATTTATTTTCAAAGAGTTAGGTGGTATACCCGCGGTAATGCTTTCCTATAGTGTAAATGCTAGTTTTCGATATAGGTATGTTAGCAGAAAAACTGAAGGAAAGGAGATAGCCTGCAAAATCTCTGCACACAATTCTTAGTTCTCAGAAGAAAATCATATGTGCCATGTTGTTTCACTTAGGTTTAAAGTGTTAGGGGCTATACCCTCTGTTATGCTTTCCTGTATAGGAAATGCTAGTTCTGGAGATACGAATGTTAGCACAAAAACTGAAGGGAAAGGAGGTAGCTGCAAAATCTCTGCACACAATGCTTACTTCTCAGAAGTAAATCATATGTGCCATGTTGTTCCATTTAGGTTTAAAAGAGTTAGGTGCTATACCCTCGGTTATGCTTTCCTGTAAAGGAAATTGCTAGTTCTGGAGATACGAGTGTTAGCACAAAAACTGAAGGGAAGGAGATAGCTGCAAAATTTCTCCACACAATCCTTAGTTCTCAGAAGTAAATCATATGTGCCATGTTGTTTCATTTAGGTTCAAAGAGTTAGGTGCTATACCCGTGGTAATGCTTTCCTATAGTGTAAATGCTAGTTTTAGATATAGGAATGTTAGCACAAAAACTGAAGGAAAGGAGATAGCTGCAAACCTCTACACACAATGCTTATTTCTCAGAAGAAATCATATGTGCCATGTTGTTTCATTTAGGTTCAAAGAGTTAGGTGCTATAACCCGCGGAAATGCTTTCCTATAGTGTAAATGCTAGTTTTAGATATAGGAATGTTAGAACATAAAAACTGAAGGAAAGGAGATATTTGCAAAATCTCTGCACACAATGCTTATTTCTCAGAAGTAAATCATATGTGCCATGTTGTTTCATTTAGGTTCAAAGAGTTGGGTGCTATACCTGCGGTAATGTTTTTCCTATAGTGTAAATGCTAGTTTTAGATATAGGAATGTTAGCACAAAAACTGAAGGAAAGGAGATAGCTGCAAAATCTCTGCACACAATGCTTAGTTCTTCAGAAGAAAATCATATGTGCCATGTTGTTTCACATAGGTTTAAAGAGTTAGGTGCTATACCCTCGGTAATGCTTTCCTGTATAGGAAATGCTAGTTCTGAGATACGAATGTTAGCACAAAACTGAAGGAAAGGAGGATAGCTGCAAAATCTCTGCACACAATGCTTAGTTCTCAGAAGTAAAGCATATGTGCCATGTTTTTTCATTTAGGTTTAAAGAGTTAGGTGCTTTTACCCCCCGCTTTTAAATGCTTTCCTATAGTGTAAATGCTAGTTTTAGATATAGGAATGTTAGCAGAAAAACTGAAGGAAAGGAGATAGCTGCAAAATCTCTGCACACAATGCTTAGTTCTCAGAAGTAAATCATATGTGCCATGTTGTTTTCATTTAGGTATAAAGAGTTCTGTGCCATAGCCACGGTAATGCTTTTCTATAGTGTAAATGCTAGTTTAGATATAGGAATGTTAGCACAAAAACTGAAGGAAAGGAGATAGCTGCAAAATCTCTGCACCACAATGCATATTTCTCAGAAGTAAATCATATGTGCCATGTTGTTTCATTTAGGTTTAAAACAGTAGGTGCTATAACCCTCGGTTCATGCTTTCCTGTATAGGAAAGGCTAGTTCTGGAGATACGAATGTTAGCACAAAAGCTGAAGGAAAGGAGATAGCTGCAAAATCTCTGCAGACAATGCTTAGTTCTCAGAAGTAAATCATATGTGCCATGTTGTTTCATTTAGGTTCAAAGAGTTAGGTGCTATACCCGCGGTAATGCTTTCCTATAGTGTAAATGCTAGTTTTAGATAGAGGAATGTTAGCACAAAAACTGAAGGAAAGGAGATAGCTGCAAAATCTCTGCACACAATGCTTAGTTCTCAGAAGTAAATCATATGTGCCATGTTGTTTCATTTAGGTTTAAAGAGTTATGTGTCATAGCCGCGGTAATGCTTTCCTATACTGTAAATGCTAGTTTTAGATACAGGAATGTTAGCACAAAACTGAAGGAAAGGAGATAGTTGCAAAATCTCTGCACACAATGCTTATTTTCTCAGAAGTAAATCATATGTGCCATGTTGTTTCATTTAGGTTTAAACAGGAAGGTGCTATACCCTCGGTTATGCTTTCCTGTATAGGAATTCTAGTTCTGGAGATACGAATGTTAGCACAAAAGCTGAAGGAAAGGAGATAGCTGCAAAATCTATGCACACAGTGCTTAGTTCTCAGAAGTAAATCATAGGGTCCATGTTGTTTCATTTAGGTTTAAAGAGTTAGGTGCTATACCCGCTTTAATGCTTTCCTATAGTGTAAATGCTAGTTTTAGATATAGGAATGTTAGCAGAAAAACTGAAGGAAAGGAGATAGCTGCAAAATCTCTGCACACAATGGTTAGTTCCAGAAGTAAATCATATGTGCCTTCTTGTTTCATTTAGGTTCATAAGAGTTAGGTGCTATAACCCGCGGTAATGCTTTCCTATAGTGTAAATGCTAGTTTTAGATATAGGAATGTTAGCACAAAAACTGAAGGAAAGGAGATAGTTGCAAAATCTCTGCACACAATGCTTATTTCTCAGAAGTAAATCATATGTGCCATGTTTTTTCATTTAGGTTCAAAGAGTTGGGTGCTATACCTGCGGTAATGTTTTCCTATAGTGTAAATGCTAGTTTTAGATATAGGAATGTTAGCACAAAAACTGAAGGAAAGGAGATAGCTGCAAAATCTCTGCACACAATGCTTAGTTCTCAGAAGAAAATCATATGTGCCATGTTGTTTCACATAGGTTTAAAGAGTTAGTGCTATACCCTCGGTAATGCTTTCCTGTATAGAAATGCTAGTTCTGGAGATACGAATGTTAGCACAAAAACTGAAGGAAAGGAGATAGCTGCAAAATCTCTGCACACAGTGCTTAGTTCTCAGAAGTAAATCATATGGTCCATGTTGTTTCGTTTAGGTTTAAAGAGTTAGGTGCTTTACCCGCTTTAATGCTTTCCTATAATGTAAATGCTAGTTTTAGATATAGGAATGTTAGCAGAAAAACTGAAGGAAAGGAGATAGCTGCAAATCTCTGCACACAATGCTTAGTTCTCAGAAGTAAATCATATGTGCCAATGTTGTTTTCATATACATTAGGTTTAAACAGTTAGGTTCTATTCCCTCGGTTATGGTTTCCTGTACAGGAATTCTAGTTCTGGAGATACCAATGTTAGCACAAAAACTGAAGGAAAGGAGATAGCTGCAAAATCTCTGCACACAATGCTTAGTTCTCAGAAGTAAAGCATATGTGCCATGTTGTTTGATTTAGGTTCAAAGAGTTAGGTGCTATACCCGCCGTAATGCTTTCCTATAGTGTAAAAGCTAGTTTTAGATAGAGGAATGTTAGCACAAAAAATGAAGGAAAGGAGATAGCTGCAAAATCTCTGCACACAATGCTTAGTTCTCAGAAGTAAATCATATGTGCCATGTTGTTTCATTTAGGTATAAAGAGTTATGTGCCATAGCCGCGGTAATGCTTTCCTATAGTGTAAATGCTAGTTTTAGATATAGGAATGTTAGCACAAAAACTGAAGGAAAGGAGATAGCTGCAAAATCTCTGCACACAATGCATATTTCTTAGAAGTAAATCACATGTGCCATGTTGTTTCATTTAGGTTTAAACAGGTAGAGTGCTATACCCTCGGTTATGCTTTCCTGTATAGGAAAGGCTAGTTCTGGAGATACGAATGTTAGCACAAAAGCTGAAGGAAAGGAGATAGCTGCAAAATCTCTGCAACACAATGCTTAGTTCTCAGAAGTAAATCATATGTGCCATGTTGTTTCATTTAGGTTCAAAGAAGTTAGGTGCTATACCCGCGGAAATGCTTTCCTATAGTGTAAGACGCTAGTTTTAGATATAGGAATGTTAGCACAAAAACAGAAGGAAAGGAGAGAGTTACAAAATCTCTGCATACAATGCTTAGTTCTCAGAAGTATATCATATGTGCCATGTTGTTTTCATTTAGGTTTAAACAGTTAGGTGCTATAACCTCGGTTATGCTTTCCTGTATAGGAAATGCTAGTTCTGGAGATACGAATGTTAGCACAAAAACTGAAGGAAAGGAGATAGCTCCAAAATTTCTGCACACAATGCTTAGTTCTCAGAAGTAAATCATATGGTCCATGTTGTTTCATTTAGGTTTAAAGAGTTAGGTGCTATACCCGCTTTAATGCTTTCCTATAGTGTAAATGCTAGTTTTAGATATTGGAATGTTAGCAGAAAAACTGAAGGAAAGGAGATAGCTGCAAATCTCTGCACACAATGGTTAGTTCCCAGAAGTAAATCATATGTGCCTTCTTGTTTCATTTAGGTTCAAAGAGTTAGGTGCTATACCGCCGTAATGCTTTCTTATAGTGTAAATGCTAGTTTTAGATATAGGAATGTTAGCACAAAAACTGAAGGAAAGAAGATAGCTGCAAAATCTCTGCACACAATGCTTAGTTCTCAGAAGTAAATCATATTGTGCCCATGTTGTTTCATTTAGGTTTAAAGAGTTATGTGCCATAGCCGCGGTAATGCTTTCCTATAGTGTAAATGCTAGTTTTAGATATAAGGAATGTTAGCACAAACACTGAAGGAAAGGAGATAGTTGGAAAAGCTCTGCACACAATGCTTATTTCTCAGAAGTAAATCATATGTGCCATGTTGTTTCATTTACGTTTAAACAGTTAGGTGCTATAGCCTCGGTTATTCTTTCCTGTACAGGAAATGCTAGTTCTGGAGATAGGAATGGTTAGCACAAAAACTTAAGGAAAGGAGATAGCTGCAAAATCTCTGCACACAATGCTTAGTTTTCAGAAGTAAATCATATGTGCATGGTGTTTCATTTAGGTTCAAAAAGTAGGTGCTATACCTGCTGTAATGTTTTCCTATAGTGTAAATGCTAGTTTTAGTATAGAATGTCAGCACAAAAACTGAAGGAAAGAGATAGCTGCAAAATCTCTGCACGCAATGCTTAGTTCTCAGAAGAAAATCATATTGGCATGTTGTTTCACTTAGGTTTAAAGAGTTAGGTGTTACTACCCTCGGTAATGCTTTCCTGTATAGGAAATGCTAGTTCTGGAGATACGAATGTTAGCACAAAAACTGAAGGAAAGGAGATAGCTGCAAAATCTCTGCACACAATGCTTAGTTCTCAGAAGTAAATCATATGTGTCATGTTGTTTCATTTAGGTTCAAAGAGTTAGGTGCTATACCTGTGGTAATGTTTTCCTATAGTGTAAATGCTAGTTTTAAGTATAGGAATGTTAGCCCAAAAACTGAAGGAAAGGAGATAGCTGCAAAATCTCTGTACAAAATGCTTAGTTCTCAGAAGTAAATCATATGTGCCATGTTGTTTCATTTAGGTTTAAACAGTTAGTGCTATACCCTCGGTTATGCTTTCCTGTATAGGAAATGCTAGTTCTGGAGATGCGAATGTTAGCACAAAAACTGAATTAAAGGAGATAGCTGCAAACTCTCTGCACACAATTCTTAGTTCTCAGAAGTAAATCATATGTGCCATGTTGTTTCATTTATTTTCAAAGAGTTAGGTGGTATACCCGCGGTAATGCTTTCCTATAGTGTAAATGCTAGTTTTCGATATAGGTATGTTAGCAGAAAAACTGAAGGAAAGGAGATAGCTGCAAAATCTCTGCACACAATTCTTAGTTCTCAGAAGAAAATCATATGTGCCATGTTGTTTCACTTAGGTTTAAAGTGTTAGGGGGCTATACCCTCTGTTATGCTTTCCTGTATAGGAAATGCTAGTTCTGGAGATACGAATGTTAGCACAAAAACTGAAGGAAAGGAGGTAGCTGCAAAATCTCTGCACACAATGCTTACTTCTCAGAAGTAAATCATATGTGCCATGTTGTTCCATTTAGGTTTAAAGAGTTAGGTGCTATACCTCGGTTATGCTTTCCTGTAAAGGAAATGCTAGTTCTGGAGATACGAGTGTTAGCACAAAAACTGAAGGAAGGAGATAGCTGCAAAATTTCTCCACACAATCCTTAGTTCTCAGAAGTAAATCATATGTGCCATGTTGTTTCATTTAGGTTCAAAGAGTTAGGTGCTATACCCGTGGTAATGCTTTCCTATAGTGTAAATGCTAGTTTTAGATATAGGAATGTTAGCACAAAAACTGAAGGAAAGGAGATAGCTGCAAACTCTACACACAATGCTTATTTCTCAGAAGAAAATCATATGTGCCATGTTGTTTCATTTAGGTTCAAAGAGTTAGGTGCTATACCCGCGGAAATGCTTTCCTATAGTGTAAATGCTAGTTTTAGGATATAGGAATGTTAGAACAAAAACTGAAGGAAAGGAGATATTTGCAAAATCTCTGCACACAATGCTTATTTCTCAGAAGTAAATCATATGTGCCATGTTGTTTCATTTAGGTTCAAAGAGTTGGGTGCTATACCTGCGGTAATGTTTTCCTATAGTGTAAATGCTAGTTTTAGATATAGGAATGTTAGCACAAAAACTGAAGGAAAGGAGATAGCTGCAAAATCTCTGCACAAATGCTTAGTTCTCAGAAGAAAATCATATGTGCCATGTTGTTTCACATAGGTTTAAAGAGTTAGGTGCTATACCCTCGGTAATGCCTTTCCTGTATAGGAAATGCTAGTTCTGGAGATACGAATGTTAGCACAAAAACTGAAGGAAAGGAGATAGCTGCAAAATCTCTGCACACAATGCTTAGTTCTCAGAAGTAAAGCATATGTGCCATGTTTTTCATTAGGTTTAAAGAGTTAGGTGCTTTACCCGCTTTATGCTTTCCTATAGTGTAAATGCTAGTTTTAGATATAGGAATGTTAGCAGAAAAACTGAAGGAAAGGAGATAGCTGCAAAATCTCTGCACACAATGCTTAGTTCTCAGAAGTAAATCATATGTGCCATGTTGTTTCATTAGGTATAAAGAGTTCTGTGCCATAGCCACGGTAATGCTTTTCTATAGTGTAAATGCTAGTTTTAGATATAGGAATGTTAGCACAAAAACTGAAGGAAGGAGATAGCTGCAAAATCTCTGCACACAATGCATATTTCTCAGAAGTAAATCATATGTGCCATGTTGTTTCATTTAGGTTTAAACAGGTAGGTGCTATACCCTCGGTTATGCTTTCCTGTATAGGAAAGGCTAGTTCTGGAGATACGAAGTTAGCACAAAAGCTGAAGGAAAAGGAGATAGCTGCAAAATCTCTGCAGACAATGCTTAGTTCTCAGAAGTAAATCATATGTGCCATGTTGTTTCATTTAGGTTCAAAGAGTTAGGTGCTATACCCGCGGTAATGCTTTCCTATAGTGTAAATGCTAGTTTTAGATAGAGGAATGTTAGCACAAAACTGAAGGAAAGGAGATAGCTGCAAAATCTCTGCACACAATGCTTAGTACTCCCAACTTCTCCCAGAAGTAAATCATATGTGCCATGTTGTTTCATTTAGGTTTAAAGAGTTATGTGTCATAGCCGCGGTATGCCTTTCCTATACTGTAAATGCTAGTTTTAGATACAGGAATGTTAGCACAAAAACTGAAGGAAAGGAGATAGTTGCAAAATCTCTGCACACAATGCTTATTTCTCAGAAGTAAATCATATGTGCCATGTTGTTTCATTTAGGTTTAAACAGAAGGTGCTATACCCTCGTTATGCTTTCCTGTATAGGAAATTCTAGTTCTGGAGATACGAATGTTAAGCACAAAAGCTGAAGGAAAGGAGATAGCTGCAAAATCTATGCACACAGTGCTTAGTTCTCAGAAGTAAATCATAGGGTCCATGTTGTTTCATTTAGGTTTAAAGAGTTAGGTGCTATACCGCTTTAATGCTTTCTATAGTGTAAATGCTAGTTTTAGATATAGGAATGTTAGCAGAAAAACTGAAGGAAAGGAGATAGCTGCAAAATCTCTGCACACAATGGTTAGTTCCCAGAAGTAAATCATATGTGCCTTCTTGTTTCATTTAGGTTCAAAGAGTTAGGTGCTATACCCGCGGTAATGCTTTCCTATAGTGTAAATGCTAGTTTTAGATATAGGAATGTTAGCACAAAAACTGAAGGAAAGGAGATAGTTGCAAAATCTCTGCACACAATGCTTATTTCTCAGAAGTAAATCATATGTGCCATGTTGTTTCATTTAGGTTCAAAGAGTTGGGTGCTATACCTGCGGTAATGTTTTCCTATAGTGTAAATGCTAGTTTTAGATATAGGAATGTTAGCACAAAAACTGAAGGAAAGGAGATAGCTGCAAAATCTCTGCACACAATGCTTAGTTCTCAGAAGAAAATCATATGTGCCATGTTGTTCACATAGGTTTAAAGAGTTAGGTGCTATACCTCGGTAATGCTTTCCTGTATAGGAAATGCTAGTTCTGGAGATACGAATGTTAGCACAAAAACTGAAGGAAAGGAGATAGCTGCAAAATCTCTGCACACAGTGCTTAGTTCTCAGAAGTAAATCATATGTCCATGTTGTTTCGTTTAGGTTTAAAGAGTTAGGTGCTTTACCGCTTTAATGCTTTCCTATAGTGTAAATGCTAGTTTTAGATATAGGAATGTTAGCAGAAAAACTGAAGGAAAGGAGATAGCTGCAAAATCTCTGCACACAATGCTTAGTTCTCAGAAGTAAATCATATGTGCCATGTTGTTTCATTTAGGTTTAAACAGTTAGGTTCTATACCTCGGTTATGGTTTCCTGTACAGGGAAATTCTAGTTCTGGAGATACCAATGTTAGCACAAAAACTGAAGGAAAGGAGATAGCTGCAAAATCTCTGCACACAATGCTTAGTTCTCAGAAGTAAAGCATATGTGCCATGTTGTTTGATTTAGGTTCAAAGAGTTAGGTGCTATACCCGCCGTAATGCTTTCCTATAGTGTAAAAGCTAGTTTTAGATAGAGGAATGTTAGCACAAAAAATGAAGGAAAGGAGATAGCTGCAAAATCTCTGCACACAATGCTTAGTTCTCAGAAGTAAATCATATGTGCCATGTTGTTTCATTTAGGTATAAAGAGTTATGTGCCATAGCCGCGGTAATGCTTTCCTATAGTGTAAATGGCTAGTTTTAGATATAGGAATGTTAGCACAAAAACTGAAGGAAAGGAGATAGCTGCAAAATCTCTGCACACAATGCATATTTCTTAGAAGTAAATCACATGTGCCATGTTGTTTCATTTAGGTTTAAACAGGTAGGTGCTATACCCTCGGTTATGCTTTCCTGTATAGGAAAGGCTAGTTCTGGAGATACGAATGTTAGCACAAAAGCTGAAGGAAAGGAGATAGCTGCAAAATCTCTGCACACAATGCTTAGTTCTCAGAAGTAAATCATATGTGCCATGTTGTTTCATTTAGGTTCAAAGAGTTAGGTGCTATACCCGCGGAAATGCTTTCCTATAGTGTAACGCTAGTTTTAGATATAGGAAATGTTAGCACAAAAACAGAAGGAAAGGAGAGAGTTACAAAATCTCTGCATACAATGCTTAGTTCTCAGAAGTATAATCATATGTGCCATGTTGTTTCATTTAGGTTTAAACAGTTAGGGTGCTATAACCTCGGTTATGCTTTCCTGTATAGGAAATGCTAGTTCTGGAGATACGAATGTTAGCACAAAAACTGAAGGAAAGGAGATAGGCTCCAAAATTTCTGCACACAATGCTTAGTTCTCAGAAGTAAATCATATGGTCCATGTTGTTTCATTTAGGTTTAAAGAGTTAGGTGCTATACCCGCTTTAATGCTTTCCTATAGTGTAAATGCTAGTTTTAGATATTGGAATGTTAGCAGAAAAACTGAAGGAAAGGAGATAGCTGCAAAATCTCTGCACACAATGGTTAGTTCCCAGAAGTAAATCATATGTGCCTTCTTGTTTCATTTAGGTTCAAAGAGTTAGGTGCTATACCGCCGTAATGCTTTCTTATAGTGTAAATGCTAGTTTTAGATATAGGAATGTTAGCACAAAAACTGAAGGAAAGAAGATAGCTGCAAAATCTCTGCACACAATGCTTAGTTCTCAGAAGTAAATCATATGTGCCATGTTGTTTCATTTAGTTTAAAGAGTTATGTGCCATAGCCGCGGTAATGCTTTCCTATAGTGTAAATGCTAGTTTTAGATATAGGAATGTTAGCACAAACACTGAAGGAAAGGAGATAGTTGGAAAAGCTCTGCACACAATGCTTATTTCTCAGAAGTAAATCATATGTGCCATGTTGTTTCATTTACGTTTAAACAGTTAGGTGCTATAGCCTCGGTTATTCTTTCCTGTACAGGAAATGCTAGTTCTGGAGATAGGAATGTTAGCACAAATACTTAAGGAAAGGAGATAGCTGCAAAATCTCTGCACACAATGCTTAGTTTTCAGAAGTAAATCATATGTGCCATGGTGTTTCATTTAGGTTCAAAAAGTTAGGTGCTATACCTGCTGTAATGTTTTCCTATAGTGTAAATGCTAGTTTTAGTATAGGAATGTCAGCACAAAACTGAAGGAAAGGAGATAGCTGCAAAATCTCTGCACGCAATGCTTAGTTCTCAGAAGAAAATCATATGTGCATGTTGTTTCACTTAGGTTTAAAGAGTTAAGGTGTTATACCCCTCGGTAATGCTTTCCTGTATAGGAAATGCTAGTTCTGGAGATACGAATGTTAGCACAAAAACTGAAGAAAGGAGATAGCTGCAAAATCTCTGCACACAATGCTTAGTTCTCAGAAGTACAATCA
>NC_080691.1:67425103-67482607 GCF_030445035.2 Dasypus novemcinctus
TGTAAATGCTAGTTTTAGATATAGGAATGTTAGCAGAAAAACTGAAGGAAAGGAGATAGCTGCAAAATCTCTGCACACAATGGTTAGTTCCCAGAAGTAAATCATATGTGCCTTCTTGTTTCATTTAGGTTCAAAGAGTTAGGTGCTATACCCGCGGTAATGCTTTCCTATAGTGTAAATGCTAGTTTTAGATATAGGAATGTTAGCACAAAAACTGAAGGAAAGGAGATAGTTGCAAAATCTCTGCACACAATGCTTATTTCTCAGAAGTAAATCATATGTGCCATGTTGTTTCATTTAGGTTCAAAGAGTTGGGTGCTATACCTGCGGTAATGTTTTCCTATAGTGTAAATGCTAGTTTTAGATATAGGAATGTTAGCACAAAAACTGAAGGAAAGGAGATAGCTGCAAAATCTCTGCACACAATGCTTAGTTCTCAGAAGAAAATCATATGTGCCATGTTGTTTCACATAGGTTTAAAGAGTTAGGTGCTATACCCTCGGTAATGCTTTCCTGTATAGGAAATGCTAGTTCTGGAGATACGAATGTTAGCACAAAAACTGAAGGAAAGGAGATAGCTGCAAAATCTCTGCACACAGTGCTTAGTTCTCAGAAGTAAATCATATGGTCCATGTTGTTTCGTTTAGGTTTAAAGAGTTAGGTGCTTTACCCGCTTTAATGCTTTCCTATAATGTAAATGCTAGTTTTAGATATAGGAATGTTAGCAGAAAAACTGAAGGAAAGGAGATAGCTGCAAAATCTCTGCACACAATGCTTAGTTCTCAGAAGTAAATCATATGTGCCATGTTGTTTCATTTAGGTTTAAACAGTTAGGTTCTATACCCTCGGTTATGGTTTCCTGTACAGGAAATTCTAGTTCTGGAGATACCAATGTTAGCACAAAAACTGAAGGAAAGGAGATAGCTGCAAAATCTCTGCACACAATGCTTAGTTCTCAGAAGTAAAGCATATGTGCCATGTTGTTTGATTTAGGTTCAAAGAGTTAGGTGCTATACCCGCCGTAATGCTTTCCTATAGTGTAAAAGCTAGTTTTAGATAGAGGAATGTTAGCACAAAAAATGAAGGAAAGGAGATAGCTGCAAAATCTCTGCACACAATGCTTAGTTCTCAGAAGTAAATCATATGTGCCATGTTGTTTCATTTAGGTATAAAGAGTTATGTGCCATAGCCGCGGTAATGCTTTCCTATAGTGTAAATGCTAGTTTTAGATATAGGAATGTTAGCACAAAAACTGAAGGAAAGGAGATAGCTGCAAAATCTCTGCACACAATGCATATTTCTTAGAAGTAAATCACATGTGCCATGTTGTTTCATTTAGGTTTAAACAGGTAGGTGCTATACCCTCGGTTATGCTTTCCTGTATAGGAAAGGCTAGTTCTGGAGATACGAATGTTAGCACAAAAGCTGAAGGAAAGGAGATAGCTGCAAAATCTCTGCACATAATGCTTAGTTCTCAGAAGTAAATCATATGTGCCATGTTGTTTCATTTAGGTTCAAAGAGTTAGGTGCTATACCCGCGGAAATGCTTTCCTATAGTGTAAACGCTAGTTTTAGATATAGGAATGTTAGCACAAAAACAGAAGGAAAGGAGAGAGTTACAAAATCTCTGCATACAATGCTTAGTTCTCAGAAGTATATCATATGTGCCATGTTGTTTCATTTAGGTTTAAACAGTTAGGTGCTATAACCTCGGTTATGCTTTCCTGTATAGGAAATGCTAGTTCTGGAGATACGAATGTTAGCACAAAAACTGAAGGAAAGGAGATAGCTCCAAAATTTCTGCACACAATGCTTAGTTCTCAGAAGTAAATCATATGGTCCATGTTGTTTCATTTAGGTTTAAAGAGTTAGGTGCTATACCCGCTTTAATGCTTTCCTATAGTGTAAATGCTAGTTTTAGATATTGGAATGTTAGCAGAAAAACTGAAGGAAAGGAGATAGCTGCAAAATCTCTGCACACAATGGTTAGTTCCCAGAAGTAAATCATATGTGCCTTCTTGTTTCATTTAGGTTCAAAGAGTTAGGTGCTATACCCGCCGTAATGCTTTCTTATAGTGTAAATGCTAGTTTTAGATATAGGAATGTTAGCACAAAAACTGAAGGGAAAGAAGATAGCTGCAAAATCTCTGCACACAATGCTTAGTTCTCAGAAGTAAATCATATGTGCCATGTTGTTTCATTTAGGTTTAAAGAGTTATGTGCCATAGCCGCGGTAATGCTTTCCTATAGTGTAAATGCTAGTTTTAGATATAGGAATGTTAGCACAAACACTGAAGGAAAGGAGATAGTTGGAAAAGCTCTGCACACAATGCTTATTTCTCAGAAGTAAATCATATGTGCCATGTTGTTTCATTTACGTTTAAACAGTTAGGTGCTATAGCCTCGGTTATTCTTTCCTGTACAGGAAATGCTAGTTCTGGAGATAGGAATGTTAGCACAAAAACTTAAGGAAAGGAGATAGCTGCAAAATCTCTGCACACAATGCTTAGTTTTCAGAAGTAAATCATATGTGCCATGGTGTTTCATTTAGGTTCAAAAAGTTAGGTGCTATACCTGCTGTAATGTTTTCCTATAGTGTAAATGCTAGTTTTAGTATAGGAATGTCAGCACAAAAACTGAAGGAAAGGAGATAGCTGCAAAATCTCTGCACGCAATGCTTAGTTCTCAGAAGAAAATCATATGTGCCATGTTGTTTCACTTAGGTTTAAAGAGTTAGGTGTTATACCCTCGGTAATGCTTTCCTGTATAGGAAATGCTAGTTCTGGAGATACGAATGTTAGCACAAAAACTGAAGGAAAGGAGATAGCTGCAAAATCTCTGCACACAATGCTTAGTTCTCAGAAGTAAATCATATGTGTCATGTTGTTTCATTTAGGTTCAAAGAGTTAGGTGCTATACCTGTGGTAATGTTTTCCTATAGTGTAAATGCTAGTTTTAAGTATAGGAATGTTAGCCCAAAAACTGAAGGAAAGGAGATAGCTGCAAAATCTCTGTACAAAATGCTTAGTTCTCAGAAGTAAATCATATGTGCCATGTTGTTTCATTTAGGTTTAAACAGTTAGGTGCTATACCCTCGGTTATGCTTTCCTGTATAGGAAATGCTAGTTCTGGAGATGCGAATGTTAGCACAAAAACTGAATTAAAGGAGATAGCTGCAAACTCTCTGCACACAATTCTTAGTTCTCAGAAGTAAATCATATGTGCCATGTTGTTTCATTTATTTTCAAAGAGTTAGGTGGTATACCCGCGGTAATGCTTTCCTATAGTGTAAATGCTAGTTTTCGATATAGGTATGTTAGCAGAAAAACTGAAGGAAAGGAGATAGCTGCAAAAATCTCTGCACACAATTCTTAGTTCTCAGAAGAAAATCATATGTGCCATGTTGTTTCACTTAGGTTTAAAGTGTTAGGGGCTATACCCTCTGTTATGCTTTCCTGTATAGGAAATGCTAGTTCTGGAGATACGAATGTTAGCACAAAAACTGAAGGAAAGGAGGTAGCTGCAAAATCTCTGCACACAATGCTTACTTCTCAGAAGTAAATCATATGTGCCATGTTGTTCCATTTAGGTTTAAAGAGTTAGGTGCTATACCCTCGGTTATGCTTTCCTGTAAAGGAAATGCTAGTTCTGGAGATACGAGTGTTAGCACAAAAACTGAAGGAAAGGAGATAGCTGCAAAATTTCTCCACACAATCCTTAGTTCTCAGAAGTAAATCATATGTGCCATGTTGTTTCATTTAGGTTCAAAGAGTTAGGTGCTATACCCGTGGTAATGCTTTCCTATAGTGTAAATGCTAGTTTTAGATATAGGAATGTTAGCACAAAAACTGAAGGAAAGGAGATAGCTGCAAACTCTACACACAATGCTTATTTCTCAGAAGAAAATCATATGTGCCATGTTGTTTCATTTAGGTTCAAAGAGTTAGGTGCTATACCCGCGGAAATGCTTTCCTATAGTGTAAATGCTAGTTTTAGATATAGGAATGTTAGAACAAAAACTGAAGGAAAGGAGATATTTGCAAAATCTCTGCACACAATGCTTATTTCTCAGAAGTAAATCATATGTGCCATGTTGTTTCATTTAGGTTCAAAGAGTTGGGTGCTATACCTGCGGTAATGTTTTCCTATAGTGTAAATGCTAGTTTTAGATATAGGAATGTTAGCACAAAAACTGAAGGAAAGGAGATAGCTGCAAAATCTCTGCACACAATGCTTAGTTCTCAGAAGAAAATCATATGTGCCATGTTGTTTCACATAGGTTTAAAGAGTTAGGTGCTATACCCTCGGTAATGCTTTCCTGTATAGGAAATGCTAGTTCTGGAGATACGAATGTTAGCACAAAAACTGAAGGAAAGGAGATAGCTGCAAAATCTCTGCACACAATGCTTAGTTCTCAGAAGTAAAGCATATGTGCCATGTTTTTTCATTTAGGTTTAAAGAGTTAGGTGCTTTACCCCGCTTTAATGCTTTCCTATAGTGTAAATGCTAGTTTTAGATATAGGAATGTTAGCAGAAAAACTGAAGGAAAGGAGATAGCTGCAAAATCTCTGCACACAATGCTTAGTTCTCAGAAGTAAATCATATGTGCCATGTTGTTTCATTTAGGTATAAAGAGTTCTGTGCCATAGCCACGGTAATGCTTTTCTATAGTGTAAATGCTAGTTTTAGATATAGGAATGTTAGCACAAAAACTGAAGGAAAGGAGATAGCTGCAAAATCTCTGCACACAATGCATATTTCTCAGAAGTAAATCATATGTGCCATGTTGTTTCATTTAGGTTTAAACAGGTAGGTGCTATACCCTCGGTTATGCTTTCCTGTATAGGAAAGGCTAGTTCTGGAGATACGAATGTTAGCACAAAAGCTGAAGGAAAGGAGATAGCTGCAAAATCTCTGCAGACAATGCTTAGTTCTCAGAAGTAAATCATATGTGCCATGTTGTTTCATTTAGGTTCAAAGAGTTAGGTGCTATACCCGCGGTAATGCTTTCCTATAGTGTAAATGCTAGTTTTAGATAGAGGAATGTTAGCACAAAAACTGAAGGAAAGGAGATAGCTGCAAAATCTCTGCACACAATGCTTAGTTCTCAGAAGTAAATCATATGTGCCATGTTGTTTCATTTAGGTTTAAAGAGTTATGTGTCATAGCCGCGGTAATGCTTTCCTATACTGTAAATGCTAGTTTTAGATACAGGAATGTTAGCACAAAAACTGAAGGAAAGGAGATAGTTGCAAAATCTCTGCACACAATGCTTATTTCTCAGAAGTAAATCATATGTGCCATGTTGTTTCATTTAGGTTTAAACAGGAAGGTGCTATACCCTCGGTTATGCTTTCCTGTATAGGAAATTCTAGTTCTGGAGATACGAATGTTAGCACAAAAGCTGAAGGAAAGGAGATAGCTGCAAAATCTATGCACACAGTGCTTAGTTCTCAGAAGTAAATCATAGGGTCCATGTTGTTTCATTTAGGTTTAAAGAGTTAGGTGCTATACCCGCTTTAATGCTTTCCTATAGTGTAAATGCTAGTTTTAGATATAGGAATGTTAGCAGAAAAACTGAAGGAAAGGAGATAGCTGCAAAATCTCTGCACACAATGGTTAGTTCCCAGAAGTAAATCATATGTGCCTTCTTGTTTCATTTAGGTTCAAAGAGTTAGGTGCTATACCCGCGGTAATGCTTTCCTATAGTGTAAATGCTAGTTTTAGATATAGGAATGTTAGCACAAAAACTGAAGGAAAGGAGATAGTTGCAAAATCTCTGCACACAATGCTTATTTCTCAGAAGTAAATCATATGTGCCATGTTGTTTCATTTAGGTTCAAAGAGTTGGGTGCTATACCTGCGGTAATGTTTTCCTATAGTGTAAATGCTAGTTTTAGATATAGGAATGTTAGCACAAAAACTGAAGGAAAGGAGATAGCTGCAAAATCTCTGCACACAATGCTTAGTTCTCAGAAGAAAATCATATGTGCCATGTTGTTTCACATAGGTTTAAAGAGTTAGGTGCTATACCCTCGGTAATGCTTTCCTGTATAGGAAATGCTAGTTCTGGAGATACGAATGTTAGCACAAAAACTGAAGGAAAGGAGATAGCTGCAAAATCTCTGCACACAGTGCTTAGTTCTCAGAAGTAAATCATATGGTCCATGTTGTTTCGTTTAGGTTTAAAGAGTTAGGTGCTTTACCCGCTTTAATGCTTTCCTATAGTGTAAATGCTAGTTTTAGATATAGGAATGTTAGCAGAAAAACTGAAGGAAAGGAGATAGCTGCAAAATCTCTGCACACAATGCTTAGTTCTCAGAAGTAAATCATATGTGCCATGTTGTTTCATTTAGGTTTAAACAGTTAGGTTCTATACCCTCGGTTATGGTTTCCTGTACAGGAAATTCTAGTTCTGGAGATACCAATGTTAGCACAAAAACTGAAGGAAAGGAGATAGCTGCAAAATCTCTGCACACAATGCTTAGTTCTCAGAAGTAAAGCATATGTGCCATGTTGTTTGATTTAGGTTCAAAGAGTTAGGTGCTATACCCGCCGTAATGCTTTCCTATAGTGTAAAAGCTAGTTTTAGATAGAGGAATGTTAGCACAAAAAATGAAGGAAAGGAGATAGCTGCAAAATCTCTGCACACAATGCTTAGTTCTCAGAAGTAAATCATATGTGCCATGTTGTTTCATTTAGGTATAAAGAGTTATGTGCCATAGCCGCGGTAATGCTTTCCTATAGTGTAAATGCTAGTTTTAGATATAGGAATGTTAGCACAAAAACTGAAGGAAAGGAGATAGCTGCAAAATCTCTGCACACAATGCATATTTCTTAGAAGTAAATCACATGTGCCATGTTGTTTCATTTAGGTTTAAACAGGTAGGTGCTATACCCTCGTTATGCTTTCCTGTATAGGAAAGGCTAGTTCTGGAGATACGAATGTTAGCACAAAAGCTGAAGGAAAGGAGATAGCTGCAAAATCTCTGCACACAATGCTTAGTTCTCAGAAGTAAATCATATGTGCCATGTTGTTTCATTTAGGTTCAAAGAGTTAGGTGCTATACCCGCGGAAATGCTTTCCTATAGTGTAAACGCTAGTTTTAGATATAGGAATGTTAGCACAAAAACAGAAGGAAAGGAGAGAGTTACAAAATCTCTGCATACAATGCTTAGTTCTCAGAAGTATATCATATGTGCCATGTTGTTTCATTTAGGTTTAAACAGTTAGGTGCTATAACCTCGGTTATGCTTTCCTGTATAGGAAAATGCTAGTTCTGGAGATACGAATGTTAGCACAAAAACTGAAGGAAAGGAGATAGCTCCAAAATTTCTGCACACAATGCTTAGTTCTCAGAAGTAAATCATATGGTCCATGTTGTTTCATTTAGGTTTAAAGAGTTAGGTGCTATACCCGCTTTAATGCTTTCCTATAGTGTAAATGCTAGTTTTAGATATTGGAATGTTAGCAGAAAAACTGAAGGAAAGGAGATAGCTGCAAAATCTCTGCACACAATGGTTAGTTCCCAGAAGTAAATCATATGTGCCTTCTTGTTTCATTTAGGTTCAAAGAGTTAGGTGCTATACCCGCCGTAATGCTTTCTTATAGTGTAAATGCTAGTTTTAGATATAGGAATGTTAGCACAAAAACTGAAGGAAAGAAGATAGCTGCAAAATCTCTGCACACAATGCTTAGTTCTCAGAAGTAAATCATATGTGCCATGTTGTTTCATTTAGGTTTAAAGAGTTATGTGCCATAGCCGCGGTAATGCTTTCCTATAGTGTAAATGCTAGTTTTAGATATAGGAATGTTAGCACAAACACTGAAGGAAAGGAGATAGTTGGAAAAGCTCTGCACACAATGCTTATTTCTCAGAAGTAAATCATATGTGCCATGTTGTTTCATTTACGTTTAAACAGTTAGGTGCTATAGCCTCGGTTATTCTTTCCTGTACAGGAAATGCTAGTTCTGGAGATAGGAATGTTAGCACAAAAACTTAAGGAAAGGAGATAGCTGCAAAATCTCTGCACACAATGCTTAGTTTTCAGAAGTAAATCATATGTGCCATGGTGTTTCATTTAGGTTCAAAAAGTTAGGTGCTATACCTGCTGTAATGTTTTCCTATAGTGTAAATGCTAGTTTTAGTATAGGAATGTCAGCACAAAAACTGAAGGAAAGGAGATAGCTGCAAAATCTCTGCACGCAATGCTTAGTTCTCAGAAGAAAATCATATGTGCCATGTTGTTTCACTTAGGTTTAAAGAGTTAGGTGTTATACCCTCGGTAATGCTTTCCTGTATAGGAAATGCTAGTTCTGGAGATACGAATGTTAGCACAAAAACTGAAGGAAAGGAGATAGCTGCAAAATCTCTGCACACAATGCTTAGTTCTCAGAAGTAAATCATATGTGTCATGTTGTTTCATTTAGGTTCAAAGAGTTAGGTGCTATACCTGTGGTAATGTTTTCCTATAGTGTAAATGCTAGTTTTAAGTATAGGAATGTTAGCCCAAAAACTGAAGGAAAGGAGATAGCTGCAAAATCTCTGTACAAAATGCTTAGTTCTCAGAAGTAAATCATATGTGCCATGTTGTTTCATTTAGGTTTAAACAGTTAGGTGCTATACCCTCGGTTATGCTTTCCTGTATAGGAAATGCTAGTTCTGGAGATGCGAATGTTAGCACAAAAACTGAATTAAAGGAAATAGCTGCAAACTCTCTGCACACAATTCTTAGTTCTCAGAAGTAAATCATATGTGCCATGTTGTTTCATTTATTTTCAAAGAGTTAGGTGGTATACCCGCGGTAATGCTTTCCTATAGTGTAAATGCTAGTTTTCGATATAGGTATGTTAGCAGAAAAACTGAAGGAAAGGAGATAGCTGCAAAATCTCTGCACACAATTCTTAGTTCTCAGAAGAAAATCATATGTGCCATGTTGTTTCACTTAGGTTTAAAGTGTTAGGGGCTATACCCTCTGTTATGCTTTCCTGTATAGGATATGCTAGTTCTGGAGATACGAATGTTAGCACAAAAACTGAAGGAAAGGAGGTAGCTGCAAAATCTCTGCACACAATGCTTACTTCTCAGAAGTAAATCATATGTGCCATGTTGTTCCATTTAGGTTTAAAGAGTTAGGTGCTATACCCTCGGTTATGCTTTCCTGTAAAGGAAATGCTAGTTCTGGAGATACGAGTGTTAGCACAAAAACTGAAGGAAAGGAGATAGCTGCAAAATTTCTCCACACAATCCTTAGTTCTCAGAAGTAAATCATATGTGCCATGTTGTTTCATTTAGGTTCAAAGAGTTAGGTGCTATACCCGTGGTAATGCTTTCCTATAGTGTAAATGCTAGTTTTAGATATAGGAATGTTAGCACAAAAACTGAAGGAAAGGAGATAGCTGCAAACTCTACACACAATGCTTATTTCTCAGAAGAAAATCATATGTGCCATGTTGTTTCATTTAGGTTCAAAGAGTTAGGTGCTATACCCGCGGAAATGCTTTCCTATAGTGTAAATGCTAGTTTTAGATATAGGAATGTTAGAACAAAAACTGAAGGAAAGGAGATATTTGCAAAATCTCTGCACACAATGCTTATTTCTCAGAAGTAAATCATATGTGCCATGTTGTTTCATTTAGGTTCAAAGAGTTGGGTGCTATACCTGCGGTAATGTTTTCCTATAGTGTAAATGCTAGTTTTAGATATAGGAATGTTAGCACAAAAACTGAAGGAAAGGAGATAGCTGCAAAATCTCTGCACACAATGCTTAGTTCTCAGAAGAAAATCATATGTGCCATGTTGTTTCACATAGGTTTAAAGAGTTAGGTGCTATACCCTCGGTAATGCTTTCCTGTATAGGAAATGCTAGTTCTGGAGATACGAATGTTAGCACAAAAACTGAAGGAAAGGAGATAGCTGCAAAATCTCTGCACACAGTGCTTAGTTCTCAGAAGTAAATCATATGGTCCATGTTTTTTCATTTAGGTTTAAAGAGTTAGGTGCTTTACCCGCTTTAATGCTTTCCTATAGTGTAAATGCTAGTTTTAGATATAGGAATGTTAGCAGAAAAACTGAAGGAAAGGAGATAGCTGCAAAATCTCTGCACACAATGCTTAGTTCTCAGAAGTAAATCATATGTGCCATGTTGTTTTATTTAGGTTTAAACAGTTAGGTTCTATACCCTCGGTTATGCTTTCCTGTACAGGAAATTCTAGTTCTGGAGATACCAATGTTAGCACAAAAACTGAAGGAAAGGAGATAGCTGCAAAATCTCTGCACACAATGCTTAGGTCTCAGAAGTAAATCATATGTGCCATGTTGTTTCATTTAGGTTCAAAGAGTTAGGTGCTATACCCGCCGTAATGCTTTCCTATAGTGTAAATGCTAGTTTTAGATAGAGGAATGTTAGCACAAAAAATGAAGGAAAGGAGATAGCTGCAAAATCTCTGCACACAATGCTTAGTTCTCAGAAGTAAATCATATGTGCCATGTTGTTTCATTTAGGTATAAAGAGTTATGTGCCATAGCCGCGGTAATGCTTTCCTATAGCGTAAATGCTAGTTTTAGATATAGGAATGTTAGCACAAAAACTGAAGGAAAGGAGATAGCTGCAAAATCTCTGCACACAATGCATATTTCTCCGAAGTAAATCATATGTGCCATGTTGTTTCATTTAGGTTTAAACAGGTAGGTGCTATACCCTCGGTTATGCTTTCCTGTATAGGAAAGGCTAGTTCTGGAGATACGAATGTTAGCACAAAAGCTGAAGGAAAGGAGATAGCTGCAAAATCTCTGCACACAATGCTTAGTTCTCAGAAGTAAATCATATGTGCCATGGTGTTTCATTTAGGTTTAAACAGTTAGGTTCTATACCCTCGGTTATGCTTTCCTGTACAGGAAATTCTAGTTCTGGAGATACCAATGTTAGCACAAAAACTGAAGGAAAGGAGATAGCTGCAAAATCTCTGCACACAATGCTTAGTTCTCAGAAGTAAATCATAGGGTCCATGTTGTTTCATTTAGGTTTAAAGAGTTAGGTGCTATACCCGCTTTAATGCTTTCCTATAGTGTAAATGCTAGTTTTAGATATAGGAATGTTAGCAGAAAAACTGAAGGAAAGGAGATAGCTGCAAAATCTCTGCACACAATGGTTAGTTGCCAGAAGTGAATCATATGTCCCTTCTTGTTTCATTTAGGTTCAAAGAGTTAGGTGCTATACCCGCCGTAATGCTTTCTTATAGTGTAAATGCTAGTTTTAGATATAGGAATGTTAGCACAAAAACTGAAGGAAAGGAGATAGCTGCAAAATCTCTGCACACAATGCTTAGTTCTCAGAAGTAAATCATATGTGCCATGTTGTTTCATTTAGGTTTAAAGAGTTATGTGCCATAGCCGCGGTAATGCTTTCCTATAGTGTAAATGCTAGTTTTAGATATAGGAATGTTAGCACAAACACTGAAGGAAAGGAGATAGTTGGAAAAGCTCTGCACACAATGCTTATTTCTCAGAAGTAAATCATATGTGCCATGTTGTTTCATTTACGTTTAAACAGTTAGGTGCTATAGCCTCGGTTATTCTTTCCTGTATAGGAAATGCTAGTTCTGGAGATAGGAATGTTAGCACAAAAACTTAAGGAAAGGAGATAGCTGCAAAATCTATGCACACAATGCTTAGTTCTCATAAGTAAATCATATGTGCCATGGTGTTTCATTTAGGTTCAAAAAGTTAGGTGCTATAACTGCGGTAATGTTTTCCTATAGTGTAAATGCTAGTATTAGTATAGGAATGTCAGCACAAAAACTGAAGGAAAGGAGATAGCTGCAAAATCTCTGCACGCAATGCTTAGTTCTCAGAAGAAAACCATATGTGCCATGTTGTTTCACTTAGTTTTAAAGAGTTAGGTGTTATACCCTCGGTAATGCTTTCCTGTATAGGAAATGCTAGTTCTGGAGATACGAATGTTAGCACAAAAACTGAAGGAAAGGAGATAGCTGCAAAATCTCTGCACACAATGCTTAGTTCTCAGAAGTAAATCATATGTGCCATGTTGTTTCATTTAGGTTTAAACAGTTAGGTGCTATACCCTCGGTTATGCTTTCCTGTATAGGAAATGCTAGTTCTGGAGATACGAATGTTAGCACAAAAACTGAAGGAAAGGAGATAGCTGCAAAATCTCTGCACACAATGCTTAGTTCTCAGAAGTAAATCATATGTGCCATGTTGTTTCATTTAGGTTTAAATCGTTAGGTGCTATAACCTCGGTTATGCTTTCCTGTATAGGAAATGCTAGTTCTGGAGATACGAATGTTAGTACAAAAACTGAAGGAAAGGAGATAGCTGCAAAATCTCTGCACACAATGCTTAGTCCTCAGAAGTGATTCATATGTGCAATGTTGTTTCATTTATGTTTAAAGAGTTAGGTGCTATACCCGCGGTAATGCTTTCCTATAGTGTAAATGCTAGTTTTACATATAGGAATCTTACCACAAAAACTGAAGGAAAGGAGATAGTTGCAAAATCTCTGCACACAATGCTTAGTTCTCAGAAGTATATCATATGTGTCATGTTGTTTCATTTAGGTTTAAACAGTTAGGTGCTATACCCTCGGTTATGCTTTCCTGTATAGGAAATGCTTGTTCTGGAGATACGAATGTTAGCACAAAAACTTAAGGAAAAGAGATAGTTGCAAAATCTCTGCACACAATGCTTAGTTCTCAGAAGTAAATCATATGTGCCATGTTGTTTCATTTAGGTTTAAAGAGTTAGGTGCTATACCCGCGGAAATGCTTTCCTATAGTGTAAATGCTAGTTTTAGATATAGGAATGTTAGCACAAAAACAGAAGGAAAGGAGAGAGTTGCAAAATCTCTGCATACAATGCTTAGATTTCAGAAGAAAATCATATGTGCCATGTTGTTTCATTTAGGTTTAAAGAGTTATGTGCCATAGCCGCGGTAATGCTTTCCTGTAGTGTAAATGTTAGTTTTAGATAAAGGAATGTTAGCACAAAAACTGAAGGAAAGGAGATAGTTGAAAATTTGTGCACACAATTCTTATTTCTCAGAAGTAAATCATATGTGCCATGTTGTTTCATTTAGGTTCAAAGAGTTAGGTGCTATACCTGCGGTAATGTTTTCCTATAGTGTAAATGCTAGTTTTAGATATAGGAATGTTAGCACAAAAACTGAAGGAAAGGAGATAGCTGCAAAATCTCTGCACACAATGCTTAGTTCTCAGAAGAAAATCATATATGCCATGTTGTTTCACATAGGTTTAAAGAGTTAGGTGCTATACCCTCGGTAATGCTTTCCTGTATAGGAAATGCTAGTTCTGGAGATACGAATGTGAGCACAAAAACTGAAGGAAAGGAGATAGCTGCAAAATCTCTGCACACAGTGCTTAGTTCTCAGAAGTAAATCATATGGTCCATGTTGTTTCATTTAGGTTTAAAGAGTTAGGTGCTTTACCCGCTTTAATGCTTTCCTATAGTGTAAATGCTAGTTTTAGATATAGGAATGTTAGCACAAGAAATGAAGGAAAGGAGATAGCTGCAAAATCTCTGCACACAATGCTTAGTTCTCAGAAGTAAATCCTATGTGCCATGTTGTTTCATTTAGGTTCAAAGAGTTAGGTGCTATACCCGCCGTAATGCTTTCCTATAGTGTAAATGCTAGTTTTAGATAGAGGAATGTTAGCACAAAAAATGAAGGAAAGGAGATAGCTGCAAAATCTCTGCACACAATGCTTAGTTCTCAGAAGTAAATCATATGTGCCATGTTGTTTCATTTAGGTATAAAGAGTTCTGTGCCATAGCCACGGTAATGCTTTTCTATAGTGTAAATGCTAGTTTTAGATATAGGAATGTTAGCACAAAAACTGAAGGAAAGGAGATAGCTGCAAAATCTCTGCACACAATGCATATTTCTCAGAAGTAAATCATATGTGCCATGTTGTTTCATTTAGGTTTAAACAGGTAGGTGCTATACCCTCGGTTATGCTTTCCTGTATAGGAAAGGCTAGTTCTGGAGATACGAATGTTAGCACAAAAGCTGAAGGAAAGGAGATAGCTGCAAAATCTCTGCAGACAATGCTTAGTTCTCAGAAGTAAATCATATGTGCCATGTTGTTTCATTTAGGTTCAAAGAGTTAGGTGCTATACCCGCGGTAATGCTTTCCTATAGTGTAAATGCTAGTTTTAGATAGAGGAATGTTAGCACAAAAACTGAAGGAAAGGAGATAGCTGCAAAATCTCTGCACACAATGCTTAGTTCTCAGAAGTAAATCATATGTGCCATGTTGTTTCATTTAGGTTTAAAGAGTTATGTGTCATAGCCGCGGTAATGCTTTCCTATACTGTAAATGCTAGTTTTAGATACAGGAATGTTAGCACAAAAACTGAAGGAAAGGAGATAGTTGCAAAATCTCTGCACACAATGCTTATTTCTCAGAAGTAAATCATATGTGCCATGTTGTTTCATTTAGGTTTAAACAGGAAGGTGCTATACCCTCGGTTATGCTTTCCTGTATAGGAAATGCTAGTTCTGGAGATACGAATGTTAGCACAAAAGCTGAAGGAAAGGAGATAGCTGCAAAATCTATGCACACAGTGCTTAGTTCTCAGAAGTAAATCATATGGTCCATGTTGTTTCATTTAGGTTTAAAGAGTTAGGTGCTTCACCCACTTTAATGCTTTGCTATAGTATAAAGGCTAGTTTTAGATATAGGAATGTTAGCACAAAAACTGAAGGAAAGGAGATAGCTGCAAAATCTCTGCACACAATGCTTAGTTCTCAGAAGTAAATCATATGTGCCATGTTGTTTCATTTAGCTTTAAACAGTTAGGTGCTATACCCTCGGTTATGCTTTCCTGTATAGGAAATGCAAGTTCTGGAGATGCGAATGTTAGCACAAAAACTGAATTAAAGGAGATAGCTGCAAACTCTCTGCACACAATTCTTAGTTCTCAGAAGTAAATCATATGTGCCATGTTGTTTCATTTAGGTTCAAAGAGTTAGGTGCTATAACCCCGGGAATACTTTCCTATAGTGTAAATGCTAGTTTTAGATATAGGAATGTTAGCAGAAAAACTGAAGGAAAGGAGATAGCTGCAAAATCTCTGCACACAATGCATATTTCTCAGAAGTAAATCATATGTGCCATGTTGTTTCATTTAGGTTTAAACAGGTAGGTGCTATAACCTCGGTTATGCTTTCCTGTATAGGAAAGGCTAGTTCTGGAGATACGAATGTTAGCACAAAAGCTGACGGAAAGGAGATAGCTGCAAAATCTCTGCACACAGTGCTTAGTTCTCAGAAGTAAATCATATGGTCCATGTTGTTTCATTTAGGTTTAAAGAGTTAGGTGCTTTACCCGCTTTAATGCTTTCCTATAGTGTAAACGCTAGTTTTAGATATAGGAATGTTAGCAGAAAAACTGAAGGAAAGGAGATAGCTGCAAAATCTCTGCACACAATGCTTACTTCTCAGAAGTAAATCATATGTGCCATGCTGTTCCATTTAGGTTTAAAGAGTTAGGTGCTATACCCTCGGTAATGCTCTCCTGTACAGGAAATGCTAGTTCTGAAGATACGAATGTTAGCACAAAAACTGAAGGAAAGGAGATAGCTGCAAAATCTCTGCACACAGTGCTTAGTTCTCAGAAGTAAATCATATTTGTCATGTTGTTTCATTTAGGTTTATACAGTTAGGTGCTATACCCTCGGTTATGCTTTCCTGTATAGGAAATGCTAGTTCTGGAGATACGAATGTTAGCACCAAAACTGAAGGATAGGAGATAGCTGCAAAATCTCTGCAAACAATGCTTAGTTCTCAGAAGTAAATCATATGTGCCATGTTGTTTCATTTAGGTTTAAACAGTTAGGTGCTATACGCTCGATTATGCTTTCCTGTATAGGAAATGCTAGTTCTGGAAATACGAATGTTAGCACAAAAACTGAAGGAAAGGAGATAGCTGCAAAATCTCTGCACACAATGCTTAGTTCCCAGAAGTAAATCATATCTGCCACGTTGTTTCATTTAGGTTCAAAAAGTTAGGTGCTATACCTGCGGTAATGTTTTCCTATAGTGTAAATGCTAGTTTTAGATATAGGAATGTTAGCAGAAAAACTGAAGGAAAGGAGATAGCTGCAAAATCTCTGCACACAATGCTTAGTTCTCAGAAGTAAATCATATGTGCCATGTTGTTTCATTTAGCTTTAAACAGTTAGGTGCTATACCCTCGGTTATGCTTTCCTCTATAAGAAATGCTAGTTCTGGAGATACGAATGTTAGCACAAAAACTGAAGGAAAGGAGATAGCTGCAAAATCTCTGCACACAGTGCTTACTTCTCAGAAGTAAATCATATGTGCCATGTTGTTTCATTTAGGTTTAAACAGTTAGGTGCTATACCCTCGGTTACGCTTTTTGTATAGGAAATGCTAGTTCTGGAGATAGGAATGTTAGCACAAAAACTTAAGGAAAGGAGATAGCTGTAAAATCTCTGCACACAATGCTTAGTTCCCAGAAGTAAATCATATGTGCCATGTTGTTTCATTTAGGTTCAAAGAGTTAGGTGCTATACCCGCGGTAATGCTTTCCTATAGTGTAAATGCTAGTTTTAGATATAGGAATGTTATCACAAAAACTGAAGGAAAGGAGATAGCTGCAAAATCTCTGCACACAATGCTTAGTTCTCAGAAGAAAATCATATGTGCCATATTGTTTCACATACGTTTAAAGAGTTAGGTGCTATACCCTCGGTAATGCTTTCCTGTATAGGAAATGCTAGTTCTGGAGATACGAATGTTAGCACAAAAACTGAAGGAAAGGAGATAGCTGCAAAATCTCTGCACTCAATGCTTAGTTCTCAGAAGTAAATCATAGTTGTCATGTTGTTTCATTTAGGTTTAAACAGTTAGGTGCTATACCCTCGGTTATGCTTTCCTGTATAGGAAATGCTAGTTCTGGAGATACGAATGTTAGCACAAAAACTGAAGGAAAGGAGATAGCTGCAAAATCTCTGCACACAATGCTTAGTTCTCAGAAGTAAATCATATGTGCCATGTTGTTTCATTTAGGTTCAGAGAGTTAGGTGCTATACCCCCGGGAATG
The DNA here is from genome assembly GCF_030445035.2 of Dasypus novemcinctus. Taxonomy (NCBI): domain Eukaryota; kingdom Metazoa; phylum Chordata; class Mammalia; order Cingulata; family Dasypodidae; genus Dasypus; species Dasypus novemcinctus. The sequence continues at coordinate 67,442,214 of NC_080691.1, forward strand.
CTTTCCTATAGTGTAAATGCTAGTTTTAGATATAGGAATGTTAGCACAAAACCTGAAGGAAAGGAGATAGTTGCAAAACCTCTGCACACAATGCTTATTTCTCAGAAGTAAATCATATGTGCCATGTTGTTTCATTTATGTTCAAAGAGTTGGGTGCTATACCTGCGGTAATGTTTTCCTATAGTGTAAATGCTAGTTTTAGATATAGGAATGTTAGCACAAAAACTGAAGGAAAGGAGATAGCTGCAAAATCTCTGCACACAATGCTTAGTTCTCAGAAGAAAATCATATGTGCCATGTTGTTTCACATAGGTTTAAAGAGTTAGGTGCTATACCCTCGGTAATGCTTTCCTGTATAGGAAATGCTAGTTCTGGAGATACGAATGTTAGCACAAAAACTGAAGGAAAGGAGATAGCTGCAAAATCTCTGCACACAGTGCTTAGTTCTCCGAAGTAAATCATATGGTCCATGTTGTTTCATTTAGGTTTAAAGAGTTAGGTGCTTTACCCGCTTTAATGCTTTCCTATAGTGTAAATGCTAGTTTTAGATATAGGAATGTTAGCAGAAAAACTGAAGGAAAGGAGATAGCTGCAAAATCTCTGCACACAATGCTTAGTTCTCAGAAGTAAATCATATGTGCCATGTTGTTTCATTTAGGTTTAAACAGTTAGGTTCTATACCCTCGGTTATGCTTTCCTGTACAGGAAATTCTAGTTCTGGAGATACCAATGTTAGCACAAAAACTGAAGGAAAGGAGATAGCTGCAAAATCTCTGCACACAATGCTTAGTTCTCAGAAGTAAATCATATGTGCCATGTTGTTTCATTTAGGTTTAGATCCTTAGGTGCTATACCCTCGGTTATGCTTTCCTGTATAGGAAATGCTAGTTCTGGAGATACGAATGTTAGTACAAAAACTGAAGGAAAGGAGATAGCTGCAAAATCTCTGCACACAATGCTTAGTCCTCAGAAGTGAATCATATGTGCAATGTTGTTTCATTTATGTTTAAAGAGTTAGGTGCAATACCCGCGGTAATGCTTTCCTATTGTGTAAATGCTAGTTTTAGATATAGGAATCTTACCACAAAAACTGAAGGAAAGGAGATAGTTGCAAAATCTCTGCACACAATGCTTAGTTCTCAGAAGTATATCATATGTGTCATGTTGTTTCATTTAGGTTTAAACAGTTAGGTGCTATACCCTCGGTTATGCTTTCCTGTATAGGAAATGCTAGTTCTGGAGATACGAATGTTAGCACAAAAACTGAAGGAAAGGAGATAGCTGCAAAATTTCTCCACACAATCCTTAGTTCTCAGAAGTAAATCATATGTGCCATGTTGTTTCATTTAGGTTCAAAGAGTTAGGTGCTATACCCGTGGTAATGCTTTCCTATAGTGTAAATGCTAGTTTTAGATATAGGAATGTTAGCACAAAAACTGAAGGAAAGGAGATAACTGCAAACTCTACACACAATGCTTATTTCTCAGAAGTAAATCATATGTGCCATGTTGTTTCATTTAGGTTTAAACAGTTAGGTGCTATACCCTCGGTTATGCTTTCCTGTATAGGAAATGCTAGTTCTGGAGTTACGAATGTTAGCACAAAAACTGAAGGAAAGGAGATAGCTGCAAAATCTCTGCACACAATGCTTAGTTCTCAGAAGTAAATCATATGTGCCATGTTGTTTCATTTAGGTTTAAACAGTTAGGTGCTATACCCTCGATTATGCTTTCCTGTATAGGAAATGCTAGTTCTGGAGATACGAATGTTAGCACAAAAACTGAAGGAAAGGAGATAGCTGCAAAATCTCTGCACACAATGCTTAGTTCCCAGAAGTAAATCATATGTGCCATGTTCTTTCATTTAGTTTCAAAGAGTTAGGTGCTTTACCCGCGGTAATGCTTTCCTATAGTGTAAATGCTAGTTTTAGTTAGAGGAATGTTAGCACAAAAACTGAAGGAAAGGAGAGAGCTGCAAAATATCTGCACACAATGCTTAGATCTCAGAAGTAAATCATATGTGCCATGTTGTTTCATTTAGGTTTAAAGAGTTATGTGCCATAGCCGCGGTAATGCTTTCCTATAGTGTAAATGCTAGTTTTAGATATAGGAATGTTAGCACAAAAACTGAAGGAAAGGAGATAGTTGCAAAACCTCTGCACACAATGTTTATTTCTCAGAAGTAAATCATATGTGCCATGTTGTTTCATTTAGGTTCAAAGAGTTGGGTGCTATACCTGCGGTAATGTTTTCCTATAGTGTAAATGCTAGTTGTAGATATAGGAATGTTAGCACAAAAACTGAAGGAAAGGAGATAGCTGCAAAATCTCTGCACACAATGCTTAGTTCTCAGAAGAAAATCATATGTGCCATGTTGTTTCACATCGGTTTAAAGAGTTAGGTGCTATACCCTCGGTAATGCTTTCCTGTATAGGAAATGCTAGTTCTGGAGATACGAATGTTAGCACAAAAACTGAAGGAAAGGAGATAGCTGCAAAATCTCTGCACACAGTGCTTAGTTCTCAGAAGTAAATCATATGGTCCATGTTGTTTCATTTAGGTTTAAAGAGTTAGGTGCTTTATCCGCTTTAATGCTTTCCTATAGTGTAAATGCTAGTTTTAGATATAGGAATGTTAGCAGAAAAACTGAAGGAAAGGAGATAGCTGCAAAATCTCTGCACACAATGCTTAGTTCTCAGAAGTAAATCATATGTGCCATGTTGTTTCATTTAGGTTTAAACAGTTAGGTTCTATACCCTCGGTTATGCTTTCCTGTACAGGAAATTCTAGTTCTGGAGATACCAATGTTAGCACAAAAACTGAAGGAAAGGAGATAGCTGCAAAATCTCTGCACACAATGCTTAGTTCTCAGAAGTAAAGCATATGTGCCATGTTGTTTCATTTAGGTTCAAAGAGTTAGGTGCTATACCCGCCGTAATGCTTTCCTATAGTGTAAATGCTAGTTTTAGATAGGGGAATGTTAGCACAAAAAATGAAGGAAAGGAGATAGCTGCAAAATCTCTGCACACAATGCTAAGTTCTCAGAAGTAAATCATATGTGCCATGTTGTTTCATTTAGGTATAAAGAGTTATGTGCCATAGCCGCGGTAATGCTTTCCTATAGTGTAAATGCTAGTTTTAGATATAGGAATGTTAGCACAAAAACTGAAGGAAAGGAGATAGCTGCAAAATCTCTGCACACAATGCATATTTCTCAGAAGTAAATCATATGTGCCATGTTGTTTCATTTAGGTTTAAACAGGTAGGTGCTATACCCTCGGTTATGCTTTCCTGTATAGGAAAGGCTAGTTCTGGAGATACGAATGTTAGCACAAAAGCTGAAGGAAAGGAGATAGCTGCAAAATCTCTGCACACAATGCTTAGTTCTCAGAAGTAAATCATATGTGCCATGGTGTTTCATTTAGGTTTAAACAGTTAGGTTCTATACCCTCGGTTATGCTTTCCTGTACAGGAAATTCTAGTTCTGGAGATACCAATGTTAGCACAAAAACTGAAGGAAAGGAGATAGCTGCAAAATCTCTGCACCCAATGCTCAGTTCTCAGAAGTAAATCATAGGGTCCATGTTGTTTCATTTAGGTTTAAAGAGTTAGGTGCTATACCCGCTTTAATGCTTTCCTATAGTGTAAATGCTAATTTTAGATATTGGAATGTTAGCAGAAAAACTGAAGGAAAGGAGATAGCTGCAAAATCTCTGCACACAATGGTTAGTTCCCAGAAGTAAATCACATGTGCCTTCTTGTTTCATTTAGGTTCAAAGAGTTAGGTGCTATACCCGCCGTAATGCTTTCTTATAGTGTAAATGCTAGTTTTAGATATAGGAATGTTAGCACAAAAACTGAAGGAAAGGAGATAGCTGCAAAATCTCTGCACACAAAGCTTAGTTCTCAGAAGTAAATCATATGTGCCATGTTGTTTCATTTAGGTTTAAAGAGTTATGTGCCATAGCCGCGGTAATGCTTTCCTATAGTGTAAATGCTAGTTTTAGATATAGGAATGTTAGCACAAACACTGAAGGAAAGGAGATAGTTGGAAAAGCTCTGCACACAATGCTTATTTCTCAGAAGTAAATCATATGTGCCATGTTGTTGCATTTACGTTTAAACAGTTAGGTGCTATAGCCTCGGTTATTCTTTCCTGTATAGGAAATGCTAGTTCTGGAGACAGGAATGTTAGCACAAAAACTTAAGGAAAGGAGATAGCTGCAAAATCTTTGCACACAATGCTTAGTTCTCAGAAGTAAATCATATGTGCCATGGTGTTTCATTTAGGTTCAAAAAGTTAGGTGCTATACCTGCGGTAATGTTTTCCTATAGTGTAAAAGCTAGTTTTAGTATAGGAATGTCAGCACAAAAACTGAAGGAAAGGAGATAGCTGCAAAATCTCTGCACGCAATGCTTAGTTCTCAGAAGAAAACCATATGTGCCATGTTGTTTCACTTAGGTTTAAAGAGTTAGGTGTTATACCCTCGGTAATGCTTTCCTGTATAGGAAATGCTACTTCTGGAGATACGAATGTTAGCACAAAAACTGAAGGAAAGGAGATAGCTGCAAAATCTCTGCACACAATGCTTAGTTCTCAGAAGTAAATCATATGTGCCATGTTGTTTCATTTAGGTTTAAAAAGTTAGGTGCTATACCCTCGGTTATGCTTTCCTGTATAGGAAATGCTAGTTCTGGAGATACGAATGTTAGCACAAAAACTGAAGGAAAGGAGATAGCTGCAAAATCTCTGCACACAATGCTTAGTTCTCAGATGTAAATCATATGTGTCATGTTGTTTCATTTAGGTTTAAATCGTTAGGTGCTATACCCTCGGTTATGCTTTCCTGTATAGGAAATGCTAGTTCTGGAGATACGAATGTTAGTACAAAAACTGAAGGAAAGGAGATAGCTGCAAAATCTCTGCACACAATGCTTAGTCCTCAGAAGTGATTCATATGTGCAATGTTGTTTCATTTATGTTTAAAGAGTTAGGTGCTATACCCGCGGTAATGCTTTCCTATAGTGTAAATGCTAGTTTTAGATATAGGAATCTTACCACAAAAACTGAAGGAAAGGAGATAGTTGCAAAATCTCTGCACACAATGCTTAGTTCTCAGAAGTATATCATATGTGTCATGTTGTTTCATTTAGGTTTAAACAGTTAGGTGCTATACCCTCGGTTATGCTTTCCTGTATAGGAAATGCTAGTTCTGGAGATACGAATGTTAGCACAAAAACTTAAGGAAAGGAGATAGCTGCAAAATCTCTGCACACAATGCTTAGTTCTCAGAAGTAAATCATATGTGCCATGTTGTTTCATTTAGGTTTAAAGAGTTAGGTGCTATACCCGCGGAAATGCTTTCCTATAGTGTAAATGCTAGTTTTAGATATAGGAATGTTAGCACAAAAACAGAAGGAAAGGAGAGAGTTGCAAAATCTCTGCATACAATGCTTAGATTTCAGAAGAAAATCATATGTGCCATGTTGTTTCATTTAGGTTTAAAGAGTTATGTGCCATAGCCGCGGTAATGCTTTCCTGTAGTGTAAATGCTAGTTTTAGATATAGGAATGTTAGCACAAAAACTGAAGGAAAGGAGATAGTTGCAAAATTTGTGCACACAATTCTTATTTCTCAGAAGTAAATCATATGTGCCATGTTGTTTCATTTAGGTTTAAAGAGTTAGGTGCTTTACCCGCTTTAATGCTTTCCTATAGTGTAAATGCTAGTTTTAGATATAGGAATGTTAGCACAAGAAATGAAGGAAAGGAGATAGCTGCAAAATCTCTGCACACAATGCTTAGTTCTCAGAAGTAAATCCTATGTGCCATGTTGTTTCATTTAGGTTCAAAGAGTTAGGTGCTATACCCGCCGTAATGCTTTCCTATAGTGTAAATGCTAGTTTTAGATTGAGGAATGTTAGCACAAAAAATGAAGGAAAGGAGATAGCTGCAAAATCTCTGCACAAAATGCTTAGTTCTCAGAAGTAAATCATATGTGCCATGTTGTTTCATTTAGGTATAAAGAGTTCTGTGCCATAGCCACGGTAATGCTTTTCTATAGTGTAAATGCTAGTTTTAGATATAGGAATGTTAGCACAAAAACTGAAGGAAAGGAGATAGCTGCAAAATCTCTGCACCCATGCATATTTCTCAGAAGTAAATCATATGTGCCATGTTGTTTCATTTAGGTTTAAACAGGTAGGTGCTATACCCTCGGTTATGCTTTCCTGTATAGGAAAGGCTAGTTCTGGATATACGAATGTTAGCACAAAAGCTGAAGGAAAGGAGATAGCTGCAAAATCTCTGCAGACAATGCTTAGTTCTCAGAAGTAAATCATATGTGCCATGTTGTTTCATTTAGGTTCAAAGAGTTAGGTGCTATACCCGCGGTAATGCTTTCCTATAGTGTAAATGCTAGTTTTAGATAGAGGAATGTTAGCACAAAAACTGAAGGAAAGGAGATAGCTGCAAAATCTCTGCACACAATGCTTAGTTCTCAGAAGTAAATCATATGTGCCATGTTGTTTCATTTAGGTTTAAACAGGAAGGTGCTATACCCTCGGTTATGCTTTCCTGTATAGGAAATGCTAGTTCTGGAGATACGAATGTTAGCACAAAAGCTGAAGGAAAGGAGATAGCTGCAAAATCTCTGCACACAGTGCTTAGTTCTCAGAAGTAAATCATATGGTCCATGTTGTTTCATTTAGGTTTAAAGAGTTAGGTGCTTCACCCGCTTTAATGCTTTGCTATAGTATAAAGGCTAGGTTTAGATATAGGAATGTTAGCACAAAAACTGAAGGAAAGGAGATAGCTGCAAAATCTCTGCACACAATGCTTAGTTCTCAGAAGTAAATCATATGTGCCATGTTGTTTCATGTAGCTTTAAACAGTTAGGTGCTATACCCTCGGTTATGCTTTCCTGTATAGGAAATGCTAGTTCTGGAGATGCGAATGTTAGCACAAAAACTGAATTAAAGGAGATAGCTGCAAACTCTGTGCACACAATTCTTAGTTCTCAGAAGTAAATCATATGTGCCATGTTGTTTCATTTATTTTCAAAGAGTTAGGTGCTATACCCGCGGTAATGCTTTCCTATAGTGTAAATGCTAGTTTTCGATATAGGTATGTTAGCAGAAAAACTGAAGGAAAGGAGATAGCTGCAAAATCTTTGCACACAATTCTTAGTTCTCAGAAGAAAATCATATGTGCCATGTTGTTTCACTTAGGTTTAAAGTGTTAGGGGCTATACCCTCTGTTATGCTTTCCTGTATAGGAAATGCTAGTTCTGGAGATACGAATGTTAGCACAAAAACTGAAGGAAAGGAGATAGCTGCAAAATCTCTGCACACAATGCTTACTTCTCAGAATTAATCATATGTGCCATGTTGTTCCATTTAGGTTTAAAGAGTTACGTGCTATACCCTCGGTTATGCTTTCCTGTACAGGAAATGCTAGTTCTGGAGATACGAATGTTAGCACAAAAACTGAAGGAAAGGAGATAGCTGCAAAATTTCTCCACACAATCCTTAGTTCTCAGAAGTAAATCATATGTGCCATGTTGTTTCATTTAGGTTCAAAGAGTTAGGTGCTATACCCGCCGTAATGCTTTCCTATAGTGTAAATGCTAGTTTTAGATAGAGGAATGTTAGCACAAAAACTGAAGGAAAGGAGATAGCTGCAAAATCTCTGCACACAATGCTTAGTTCTCAGAAGAAAATCATATGTGCCATGTTGTTTCACATAGGTTTAAAGAGTTAGGTGCTATACCCTCGGTAATGCTTTCCTCTATAGGAAATGCTAGTTCTGGAGATACGAATGTTAGCACAAAAACTGAAGTAAAGGAGATAGCTGCAAAATCTCTGCACACAGTGCTTAGTTCTCAGAAGTAAATCATATGGTTCATGTTGTTTCATTTAGGTTTAAAGAGTTAGGTGCTTTACCCGCTTTAATGCTTTCCTACAGTGTAAATGCTAGTTTTAGATATAGGAATGTTAGCAGAAAAACTGAAGGAAAGGAGATAGCTGCAAAATCTCTGCACACAATGCTTAGTTCTCAGAAGTAAATCATATGTGCCATGTTGTTTCATTTAGGTTTAAACAGTTAGGTTCTATACCCTCGGTTATGCTTTCCTGTACAGGAAATTCTAGTTCTGGAGATACCAATGTTAGCACAAAAACTGAAGGAAAGGAGATAGCTGCAAAATCTCTGCACACAATGCTTAGTTCTCAGAAGTAAATCATATGTGCCATGTTTTTTCATTTAGGTTTAAATCCTTAGGTGCTATACCGTCGGTTATGCTTTCCTGTATATGAAATGCTAGTTATGGAGATACGAATGTTAGTACAAAAACTGAAGGAAAGGAGATAGCTGCAAAATCTCTGCACACAATGCTTAGTCCTCAGAAGTGAATCATATGTGCAATGTTGTTTCATTTATGTTTAAAGAGTTAGGTGCAATACACGCGGTAATGCTTTCCTATTGTGTAAATGCTAGTTTTAGATATAGGAATCTTACCACAAAAACTGAAGGAAAGGAGATAGTTGCAAAATCTCTGCACACAATGCTTAGTTCTCAGAAGTATATCATATGTGTCATGTTGTTTCATTTAGGTTTAAACAGTTAAGTGCTATACCCTCGGTTATGCTTTCCTGTATAGGAAATGCTAGTTCTGGAGATACGAATGTTAGCACAAAAACTGAAGGAAAGGAGATAGCTGCAAAATTTCTCCACACAATCCTTAGTTCTCAGAAGTAAATCATATGTGCCATGTTGTTTCATTTAGGTTCAAAGAGTTAGGTGCTATACCCGTGGTAATGCTTTCCTAGAGTGTAAATGCTAGTTTTAGATATAGGAATGTTAGCACAAAAACTGAAGGAAAGGAGATAACTGCAAACTCTACACACAATGCTTATTTCTCAGAAGTAAATCATATGTGCCATGTTGTTTCATTTAGGTTTAAACAGTTAGGTGCTATACCCTCGGTTATGCTTTCCTGTATAGGAAATGCTAGTTCTGGAGATACGAATGTTAGCACAAAAACTGAAGGAAAGGAGATAGCTGCAAAATCTCTGCACACAATGCTTAGTTCTCAGAAGTAAATCATATGTGCCATGTTGTTTCATTTAGGTTTAAACAGTTAGGTGCTATACCCTCGATTATGCTTTCCTGTATAGGAAATGCTAGTTCTGGAGATACGAATGTTAGCACAAAAACTGAAGGAATGGAGATAGCTGCAAAATCTCTGCACACAATGCTTAGTTCCCAGAAGTAAATCATATGTGCCATGTTCTTTCATTTAGGTTCAAAGAGTTAGGTGCTTTACCCGCGGTAATGCTTTCCTATAGTGTAAATGCAAGTTTTAGTTAGAGGAATGTTAGCACAAAAACTGAAGGAAAGGAGATAGTTGCAAAATCTCTGCACACAATGCTTATTTCTCAGAAGTAAATCATATGTGCCATGTTGTTTCATTTAGGTTCAAAGAGTTGGGTGCTATACCTGCGGTAATGTTTTCCTATAGTGTAAATGCTAGTTTTAGATATAGGAATGTTAGCACAAAAACTGAAGGAAAGGAGATAGCTGCAAAATCTCTGCACACAATGCTTAGTTCTCAGAAGAAAATCATATGTGCCATGTTGTTTCACATAGGTTTAAAGAGTTAGGTGCTATACCCTCGGTAATGCTTTCCTGTATAGGAAATGCTAGTTCTGGAGATACGAATGTTAGCACAAAAACTGAAGGAAAGGAGATAGCTGCAAAATCTCTGCACACAGTGCTTAGTTCTCAGAAGTAAATCATATGGTCCATGTTGTTTCGTTTAGGTTTAAAGAGTTAGGTGCTTTACCCGCTTTAATGCTTTCCTATAGTGTAAATGCTAGTTTTAGATATAGGAATGTTAGCAGAAAAACTGAAGGAAAGGAGATAGCTGCAAAATCTCTGCACACAATGCTTAGTTCTCAGAAGTAAATCATATGTGCCATGTTGTTTCATTTAGGTTTAAACAGTTAGGTTCTATACCCTCGGTTATGCTTTCCTGTACAGGAAATTCTAGTTCTGGAGATACCAATGTTAGCACAAAAACTGAAGGAAAGGAGATAGCTGCAAAATCTCTGCACACAATGCTTAGTTCTCAGAAGTAAAGCATATGTGCCATGTTGTTTCATTTAGGTTCAAAGAGTTAGGTGCTATACCCGCCGTAATGCTTTCCTATAGTGTAAATGCTACTTTTAGATAGAGGAATGTTAGCACAAAAAATGAAGGAAAGGAGATAGCTGGAAAATCTCTGCACACAATGCTTAGTTCTCAGAAGTAAATCATATGTGCCATGTTGTTTCATTTAGGTATAAAGAGTTATGTGCCATAGCCGCGGTAATGCTTTCCTATAGTGTAAATGCTAGTTTTAGATATAGGAATGTTAGCACAAAAACTGAAGGAAAGGAGATAGCTGCAAAATCTCTGCACACAATGCATATTTCTTAGAAGTAAATCACATGTGCCATGTTGTTTCATTTAGGTTTAAACAGGTAGGTGCTATACCCTCGGTTATGCTTTCCTGTATAGGAAAGGCTAGTTCTGGAGATACGAATGTTAGCACAAAAGCTGAAGGAAAGGAGATAGCTGCAAAATCTCTGCACACAATGCTTAGTTCTCAGAAGTAAATCATATGTGCCATGTTGTTTCATTTAGGTTCAAAGAGTTAGGTGCTATACCCGCGGAAATGCTTTCCTATAGTGTAAACGCTAGTTTTAGATATAGGAATGTTAGCACAAAAACAGAAGGAAAGGAGAGAGTTACAAAATCTCTGCATACAATGCTTAGTTCTCAGAAGTATATCATATGTGCCATGTTGTTTCATTTAGGTTTAAACAGTTAGGTGCTATAACCTCGGTTATGCTTTCCTGTATAGGAAATGCTAGTTCTGGAGATACGAATGTTAGCACAAAAACTGAAGGAAAGGAGATAGCTCCAAAATTTCTGCACACAATGCTTAGTTCTCAGAAGTAAATCATATGGTCCATGTTGTTTCATTTAGGTTTAAAGAGTTAGGTGCTATACCCGCTTTAATGCTTTCCTATAGTGTAAATGCTAGTTTTAGATATAGGAATGTTAGCAGAAAAACTGAAGGAAAGGAGATAGCTGCAAAATCTCTGCACACAATGGTTAGTTCCCAGAAGTAAATCATATGTGCCTTCTAGTTTCATTTAGGTTCAAAGAGTTAGGTGCTATACCCGCCGTAATGCTTTCTTATAGTGTAAATGCTAGTTTTAGATATAGGAATGTTAGCACAAAAACTGAAGGAAAGAAGATAGCTGCAAAATCTCTGCACACAATGCTTAGTTCTCAGAAGTAAATCAAAAGTGCCATGTTGTTTCATTTAGGTTTTAAGAGTTATGTGCCATAGCCGCGGTAATGCTTTCCTATAGTGTAAATGCTAGTTTTAGATATAGGAATGTTAGCACAAACACTGAAGGAAAGGAGATAGTTGGAAAAGCTCTGCACACAATGCTTATTTCTCAGAAGTAAATCATATGTGCCATGTTGTTTCATTTACGTTTAAACAGTTAGGTGCTATAGCCTCGGTTATTCTTTCCTGTACAGGAAATGCTAGTTCTGGAGATAGGAATGTTAGCACAAAAACTTAAGGAAAGGAGATAGCTGCAAAATCTCTGCACACAATGCTTAGTTCTCAGAAGTAAATCATATGTGCCATGGTGTTTCATTTAGGTTCAAAAAGTTAGGTGCTATACCTGCGGTAATGTTTTCCTATAGTGTAAATGCTAGTTTTAGTATAGGAATGTCAGCACAAAAACTGAAGGAAAGGAGATAGCTGCAAAATCTCTGCACGCAATGCTTAGTTCTCAGAAGAAAATCATATGTGCCATGTTGTTTCACTTAGGTTTAAAGAGTTAGGTGTTATACCCTCGGTAATGCTTTCCTGTATAGGAAATGCTAGTTCTGGAGATACGAATGTTAGCACAAAAACTGAAGGAAAGGAGATAGCTGCAAAATCTCTGCACACAATGCTTAGTTCTCAGAAGTAAATCATATGTGTCATGTTGTTTCATTTAGGTTCAAAGAGTTAGGTGCTATACCTGTGGTAATGTTTTCCTATAGTGTAAATGCTAGTTTTAAGTATAGGAATGTTAGCCCAAAAAGTGAAGGAAAGGAGATAGCTGCAAAATCTCTGTACAAAATGCTTAGTTCTCAGAAGTAAATCATATGTGCCATGTTGTTTCATTTAGGTTTAAACAGTTAGGTGCTATACCCTCGGTTATGCTTTCCTGTATAGGAAATGCTAGTTCTGGAGATGCGAATGTTAGCACAAAAACTGAATTAAAGGAGATAGCTGCAAACTCTCTGCACACAATTCTTAGTTCTCAGAAGTAAATCATATGTGCCATGTTGTTTCATTGATTTTCAAAGAGTTAGGTGGTATACCCGCGGTAATGCTTTCCTATAGTGTAAATGCTAGTTTTCGATATAGGTATGTTAGCAGAAAAACTGAAGGAAAGGAGATAGCTGCAAAATCTCTGCACACAATTCTTAGTTCTCAGAAGAAAATCATATGTGCCATGTTGTTTCACTTAGGTTTAAAGTGTTAGGGGCTATACCCTCTGTTATGCTTTCCTGTATAGGAAATGCTAGTTCTGGAGAGACGAATGTTAGCACAAAAACTGAAGGAAAGGAGGTAGCTGCAAAATCTCTGCACACAATGCTTACTTCTCAGAAGTAAATCATATGTGCCATGTTGTTCCATTTAGGTTTAAAGAGTTAGGTGCTATACCCTCGGTTATGCTTTCCTGTAAAGGAAATGCTAGTTCTGGAGATACGAGTGTTAGCACAAAAACTGAAGGAAAGGAGATAGCTGCAAAATTTCTCCACACAATCCTTAGTTCTCAGAAGTAAATCATATGTGCCATGTTGTTTCATTTAGGTTCAAAGAGTTAGGTGCTATACCCGTGGTAATGCTTTCCTATAGTGTAAATGCTAGTTTTAGATATAGGAATGTTAGCACAAAAACTGAAGGAAAGGAGATAGCTGCAAACTCTACACACAATGCTTATTTCTCAGAAGAAAATCATATGTGCCATGTTGTTTCATTTAGGTTCAAAGAGTTAGGTGCTATACCCGCGGAAATGCTTTCCTATAGTGTAAATGCTAGTTTTAGATATAGGAATGTTAGAACAAAAACTGAAGGAAAGGAGATATTTGCAAAATCTCTGCACACAATGCTTATTTCTCAGAAGTAAATCATATGTGCCATGTTGTTTCATTTAGGTTCAAAGAGTTGGGTGCTATACCTGCGGTAATGTTTTCCTATAGTGTAAATGCTAGTTTTAGATATAGGAATGTTAGCACAAAAACTGAAGGAAAGGAGATAGCTGCAAAATCTCTGCACACAATGCTTAGTTCTCAGAAGAAAATCATATGTGCCATGTTGTTTCACATAGGTTTAAAGAGTTAGGTGCTATACCCTCGGTAATGCTTTCCTGTATAGGAAATGCTAGTTCTGGAGATACGAATGTTAGCACAAAAACTGAAGGAAAGGAGATAGCTGCAAAATCTCTGCACACAGTGCTTAGTTCTCAGAAGTAAATCATATGGTCCATGTTTTTTCATTTAGGTTTAAAGAGTTAGGTGCTTTACCCGCTTTAATGCTTTCCTATAGTGTAAATGCTAGTTTTAGATATAGGAATGTTAGCAGAAAAACTGAAGGAAAGGAGATAGCTGCAAAATCTCTGCACACAATGCTTAGTTCTCAGAAGTAAATCATATGTGCCATGTTGTTTCATTTAGGTTTAAACAGTTAGGTTCTATACCCTCGGTTATGCTTTCCTGTACAGGAAATTCTAGTTCTGGAGATACCAATGTTAGCACAAAAACTGAAGGAAAGGAGATAGCTGCAAAATCTCTGCACACAATGCTTAGGTCTCAGAAGTAAATCATATGTGCCATGTTGTTTCATTTAGGTTCAAAGAGTTAGGTGCTATACCCGCCGTCATGCTTTCCTATAGTGTAAATGCTAGTTTTAGATAGAGGAATGTTAGCACAAAAAATGAAGGAAAGGAGATAGCTGCAAAATCTCTGCACACAATGCTTAGTTCTCAGAAGTAAATCATATGTGCCATGTTGTTTCATTTAGGTATAAAGAGTTATGTGCCATAGCCGCGGTAATGCTTTCCTATAGCGTAAATGCTAGTTTTAGATATAGGAATGTTAGCACAAAAACTGAAGGAAAGGAGATAGCTGCAAAATCTCTGCACACAATGCATATTTCTCAGAAGTAAATCATATGTGCCATGTTGTTTCATTTAGGTTTAAACAGGTAGGTGCTATACCCTCGGTTATGCTTTCCTGTATAGGAAAGGCTAGTTCTGGAGATACGAATGTTAGCACAAAAGCTGAAGGAAAGGAGATAGCTGCAAAATCTCTGCACACAATGCTTAGTTCTCAGAAGTAAATCATATGTGCCATGGTGTTTCATTTAGGTTTAAACAGTTAGGTTCTATACCCTCGGTTATGCTTTCCTGTACAGGAAATTCTAGTTCTGGAGATACCAATGTTAGCACAAAAACTGAAGGAAAGGAGATAGCTGCAAAATCTCTGCACACAATGCTTAGTTCTCAGAAGTAAATCATAGGGTCCATGTTGTTTCATTTAGGTTTAAAGAGTTAGGTGCTATACCCGCTTTAATGCTTTCCTATAGTGTAAATGCTAGTTTTAGATATAGGAATGTTAGCAGAAAAACTGAAGGAAAGGAGATAGCTGCAAAATCTCTGCACACAATGGTTAGTTCCCAGAAGTGAATCATATGTGCCTTCTTATTTCATTTAGGTTCAAAGAGTTAGGTGCTATACCCGCCGTAATGCTTTCTTATAGTGTAAATGCTAGTTTTAGATATAGGAATGTTAGCACAAAAACTGAAGGAAAGGAGATAGCTGCAAAATCTCTGCACACAATGCTTAGTTCTCAGAAGTAAATCATATGTGCCATGTTGTTTCATTTAGGTTTAAAGAGTTATGTGCCATAGCCGCGGTAATGCTTTCCTATAGTGTAAATGCTAGTTTTAGATATAGGAATGTTAGCACAAACACTGAAGGAAAGGAGATAGTTGGAAAAGCTCTGCACACAATGCTTATTTCTCAGAAGTAAATCATATGTGCCATGTTGTTTCATTTACGTTTAAACAGTTAGGTGCTATAGCCTCGGTTATTCTTTCCTGTATAGGAAATGCTAGTTCTGGAGATAGGAATGTTAGCACAAAAACTTAAGGAAAGGAGATAGCTGCAAAATCTATGCACACAATGCTTAGTTCTCAGAAGTAAATCATATGTGCCATGGTGTTTCATTTAGGTTCAAAAAGTTAGGTGCTATAACTGCGGTAATGTTTTCCTATAGTGTAAATGCTAGTATTAGTATAGGAATGTCAGCACAAAAACTGAAGGAAAGGAGATAGCTGCAAAATCTCTGCACGCAATGCTTAGTTCTCAGAAGAAAACCATATGTGCCATGTTGTTTCACTTAGGTTTAAGAGTTAGGTGTTATACCCTCGGTAATGCTTTCCTGTATAGGAAATGCTAGTTCTGCAGATACGAATGTTAGCACAAAAACTGAAGGAAAGGAGATAGCTGCAAAATCTCTGCACACAATGCTTAGTTCTCAGAAGTAAATCATATGTGCCATGTTGTTTCATTTAGGTTTAAACAGTTAGGTGCTATACCCTCGGTTATGCTTTCCTGTATAGGAAATGCTAGTTCTGGAGATACGAATGTTAGCACAAAAACTGAAGGAAAGGAGATAGCTGCAAAATCTCTGCACACAATGCTTAGTTCTCAGAAGTAAATCATATGTGCCATGTTGTTTCATTTAGGTTTAAATCGTTAGGTGCTATAACCTCGGTTATGCTTTCCTGTATAGGAAATGCTAGTTCTGGAGATACGAATGTTAGTACAAAAACTGAAGGAAAGGAGATAGCTGCAAAATCTCTGCACACAATGCTTAGTCCTCAGAAGTGATTCATATGTGCAATGTTGTTTCATTTATGTTTAAAGAGTTAGGTGCTATACCCGCGGTAATGCTTTCCTATAGTGTAAATGCTAGTTTTACATATAGGAATCTTACCACAAAAACTGAAGGAAAGGAGATAGTTGCAAAATTTCTGCACACAATGCTTAGTTCTCAGAAGTATATCATATGTGTCATGTTGTTTCATTTAGGTTTAAACAGTTAGGTGCTATACCCTCGGTTATGCTTTCCTGTATAGGAAATGCTTGTTCTGGAGATACGAATGTTAGCACAAAAACTTAAGGAAAGGAGATAGCTGCAAAATCTCTGCACACAATGCTTAGTTCTCAGAAGTAAATCATATGTGCCATGTTGTTTCATTTAGGTTCAAAGAGTTGGGTGCTATACCTGCGGTAATGTTTTCCTATAGTGTAAATGCTAGTTTTAGATATAGGAATGTTAGCAGAAAAACTGAAGGAAAGGAGATAGCTGCAAAATCTCTGCACACAATGCTTAGTTCTCAGAAGAAAATCATATGTGCCATGTTGTTTCACTTAGGTTTGAAGAGTTAGGTGCTATACCCTCGGTAATGCTTTCCTGTATAGGAAATGCTAGTTCTGGAGATACGAATGTTAGCACAAAAACTGAAGGAAAGGAGATAGCTGCAAAATCTCTGCACACAGTGCTTAGTTCTCAGAAGTAAATCATATGGTCCATGTTGTTTCATTTAGGTTTAAAGAGTTAGGTGCTTTACCCGCTTTAATGCTTTCCTATAGTGTAAATGCTTGTTTTAGATATAGGAATGTTAGCAGAAAAACTGAAGGAAAGGAGATAGCTGCAAAATCTCTGCACACAATGCTTAGTTCTCAGAAGTAAATCATATGTGCCATGTTGTTTCATTTAGGTTTAAACAGTTAGGTTCTATACCCTCGGTTATGCTTTCCTGTACAGGAAATTCTAGTTCTGGAGATACCAATGTTAGCACAAAAACTGAAGGAAAGGAGATAGCTGCAAAATCTCTGCACACAATGCTTAGGTCTCAGAAGTAAATCATATGTGCCATGTTGTTTCATTTAGGTTCAAAGAGTTAGGTGCTATACCCGCCGTCATGCTTTCCTATAGTGTAAATGCTAGTTTTAGATAGAGGAATGTTAGCACAAAAAATGAAGGAAAGGAGATAGCTGCAAAATCTCTGCACACAATGCTTAGTTCTCAGAAGTAAATCATATGTGCCATGTTGTTTCATTTAGGTATAAAGAGTTCTGTGCCATAGCCACGGTAATGCTTTTCTATAGTGTAAATGCTAGTTTTAGATATAGGAATGTTAGCACAAAAACTGAAGGAAAGGAGATAGCTGCAAAATCTCTGCACACAATGCATATTTCTCAGAAGTAAATCATATGTGCCATGTTGTTTCATTTAGGTTTAAACAGGTAGGTGCTATACCCTCGGTTATGCTTTCCTGTATAGGAAAGGCTAGTTCTGGAGATACGAATGTTAGCACAAAAGCTGAAGGAAAGGAGATAGCTGCAAAATCTCTGCAGACAATGCTTAGTTCTCAGAAGTAAATCATATGTGCCATGTTGTTTCATTTAGGTTCAAAGAGTTAGGTGCTATACCCGCGGTAATGCTTTCCTATAGTGTAAATGCTAGTTTTAGATAGAGGAATGTTAGCACAAAAACTGAAGGAAAGGAGATAGCTGCAAAATCTCTGCACACAATGCTTAGTTCTCAGAAGTAAATCATATGTGCCATGTTGTTTCATTTAGGTTTAAAGAGTTATGTGTCATAGCCGCGGTAATGCTTTCCTATACTGTAAATGCTAGTTTTAGATACAGGAATGTTAGCACAAAAACTGAAGGAAAGGAGATAGTTGCAAAATCTCTGCACACAATGCTTATTTCTCAGAAGTAAATCATATGTGCCATGTTGTTTCATTTAGGTTTAAACAGGAAGGTGCTATACCCTCGGTTATGCTTTCCTGTATAGGAAATGCTAGTTCTGGAGATACGAATGTTAGCACAAAAGCTGAAGGAAAGGAGATAGCTGCAAAATCTATGCACACAGTGCTTAGTTCTCAGAAGTAAATCATAGGGTCCATGTTGTTTCATTTAGGTTTAAAGAGTTAGGTGCTATACCCGCTTTAATGCTTTCCTATAGTGTAAATGCTAGTTTTAGATATAGGAATGTTAGCAGAAAAACTGAAGGAAAGGAGATAGCTGCAAAATCTCTGCACACAATGGTTAGTTCCCAGAAGTAAATCATATGTGCCTTCTTGTTTCATTTAGGTTCAAAGAGTTAGGTGCTATACCCGCGGTAATGCTTTCCTATAGTGTAAATGCTAGTTTTAGATATAGGAATGTTAGCACAAAAACTGAAGGAAAGGAGATAGTTGCAAAATCTCTGCACACAATGCTTATTTCTCAGAAGTAAATCATATGTGCCATGTTGTTTCATTTAGGTTCAAAGAGTTGGGTGCTATACCTGCGGTAATGTTTTCCTATAGTGTAAATGCTAGTTTTAGATATAGGAATGTTAGCACAAAAACTGAAGGAAAGGAGATAGCTGCAAAATCTCTGCACACAATGCTTAGTTCTCAGAAGAAAATCATATGTGCCATGTTGTTTCACATAGGTTTAAAGAGTTAGGTGCTATACCCTCGGTAATGCTTTCCTGTATAGGAAATGCTAGTTCTGGAGATACGAATGTTAGCACAAAAACTGAAGGAAAGGAGATAGCTGCAAAATCTCTGCACACAATGCATATTTCTTAGAAGTAAATCACATGTGCCATGTTGTTTCATTTAGGTTTAAACAGGTAGGTGCTATACCCTCGGTTATGCTTTCCTGTATAGGAAAGGCTAGTTCTGGAGATACGAATGTTAGCACAAAAGCTGAAGGAAAGGAGATAGCTGCAAAATCTCTGCACACAATGCTTAGTTCTCAGAAGTAAATCATATGTGCCATGTTGTTTCATTTAGGTTCAAAGAGTTAGGTGCTATACCCGCGGAAATGCTTTCCTATAGTGTAAACGCTAGTTTTAGATATAGGAATGTTAGCACAAAAACAGAAGGAAAGGAGAGAGTTACAAAATCTCTACATACAATGCTTAGTTCTCAGAAGTATATCATATGTGCCATGTTGTTTCATTTAGGTTTAAACAGTTAGGTGCTATAACCTCGGTTATGCTTTCCTGTATAGGAAATGCTAGTTCTGGAGATACGAATGTTAGCACAAAAACTGAAGGAAAGGAGATAGCTCCAAAATTTCTGCACACAATGCTTAGTTCTCAGAAGTAAATCATATGGTCCATGTTGTTTCATTTAGGTTTAAAGAGTTAGGTGCTATACCCGCTTTAATGCTTTCCTATAGTGTAAATGCTAGTTTTAGATATAGGAATGTTAGCAGAAAAACTGAAGGAAAGGAGATAGCTGCAAAATCTCTGCACACAATGGTTAGTTCCCAGAAGTAAATCATATGTGCCTTCTTGTTTCATTTAGGTTCAAAGAGTTAGGTGCTATACCCGCCGTAATGCTTTCTTATAGTGTAAATGCTAGTTTTAGATATAGGAATGTTAGCAGAAAAACTGAAGGAAAGAAGATAGCTGCAAAATCTCTGCACACAATGCTTAGTTCTCAGAAGTAAATCATATGTGCCATGTTGTTTCATTTAGGTTTAAAGAGTTATGTGCCATAGCCGCGGTAATGCTTTCCTATAGTGTAAATGCTAGTTTTAGATATAGGAATGTTAGCACAAACACTGAAGGAAAGGAGATAGTTGGAAAAGCTCTGCACACAATGCTTATTTCTCAGAAGTAAATCATATGTGTCATGTTGTTTCATTTACGTTTAAACAGTTAGGTGCTATAGCCTCGGTTATTCTTTCCTGTACAGGAAATGCTAGTTCTGGAGATAGGAATGTTAGCACAAAAACTTAAGGAAAGGAGATAGCTGCAAAATCTCTGCACACAATGCTTAGTTCTCAGAAGTAAATCATATGTGCCATGGTGTTTCATTTAGGTTCAAAAAGTTAGGTGCTATACCTGCGGTAATGTTTTCCTATAGTGTAAATGCTAGTTTTAGTATAGGAATGTCAGCACAAAAACTGAAGGAAAGGAGATAGCTGCAAAATCTCTGCACGCAATGCTTAGTTCTCAGAAGAAAATCATATGTGCCATGTTGTTTCACTTAGGTTTAAAGAGTTAGGTGTTATACCCTCGGTAATGCTTTCCTGTATAGGAAATGCTAGTTCTGGAGATACGAATGTTAGCACAAAAACTGAAGGAAAGGAGATAGCTGCAAAATCTCTGCACACAATGCTTAGTTCTCAGAAGTAAATCATATGTGTCATGTTGTTTCATTTAGGTTCAAAGAGTTAGGTGCTATACCTGTGGTAATGTTTTCCTATAGTGTAAATGCTAGTTTTAAGTATAGGAATGTTAGCCCAAAAACTGAAGGAAAGGAGATAGCTGCAAAATCTCTGTACAAAATGCTTAGTTCTTAGAAGTAAATCATATGTGCCATGTTGTTTCATTTAGGTTTAAACAGTTAGGTGCTATACCCTCGGTTATGCTTTCCTGTATAGGAAATGCTAGTTCTGGAGATGCGAATGTTAGCACAAAAACTGAATTAAAGGAGATAGCTGCAAAATCTCTGCACACAATGCTTAGTTCTCAGAAGTAAATCATATGTGCCATGTTGTTTCATTTAGGTATAAAGAGTTATGTGCCATAGCCGCGGTAATGCTTTCCTATAGCGTAAATGCTAGTTTTAGATATAGGAATGTTAGCACAAAAACTGAAGGAAAGGAGATAGCTGCAAAATCTCTGCACACAATGCATATTTCTCAGAAGTAAATCATATGTGCCATGTTGTTTCATTTAGGTTTAAACAGGTAGGTGCTATACCCTCGGTTATGCTTTCCTGTATAGGAAAGGCTAGTTCTGGAGATACGAATGTTAGCACAAAAGCTGAAGGAAAGGAGATAGCTGCAAAATCTCTGCACACAATGCTTAGTTCTCAGAAGTAAATCATATGTGCCATGGTGTTTCCTTTAGGTTTAAACAGTTAGGTTCTATACCCTCGGTTATGCTTTCCTGTACAGGAAATTCTAGTTCTGGAGACACCAATGTTAGCACAAAAACTGAAGGAAAGGAGATAGCTGCAAAATCTCTGCACACAATGCTTAGTTCTCAGAAGTAAATCATAGGGTCCATGTTGTTTCATTTAGGTTTAAAGAGTTAGGTGCTATACCCGCTTTAATGCTTTCCTATAGTGTAAATGCTAGTTTTAGATATAGGAATGTTAGCAGAAAAACTGAAGGAAAGGAGATAGCTGCAAAATCTCTGCACACAATGGTTAGTTCCCAGAAGTGAATCATATGTGCCTTCTTGTTTCATTTAGGTTCAAAGAGTTAGGTGCTATACCCGCCGTAATGCTTTCTTATAGTGTAAATGCTAGTTTTAGATATAGGAATGTTAGCACAAAAACTGAAGGAAAGGAGATAGCTGCAAAATCTCTGCACACAATGCTTAGTTCTCAGAAATAAATCATATGTGCCATGTTGTTTCATTTAGGTTTAAAGAGTTATGTGCCATAGCCGCGGTAATGCTTTCCTATAGTGTAAATGCTAGTTTTAGATATAGGAATGTTAGCACAAACACTGAAGGAAAGGAGATAGTTGGAAAAGCTCTGCACACAATGCTTATTTCTCAGAAGTAAATCATATGTGCAATGTTGTTTCATTTACGTTTAAACAGTTAGGTGCTATAGCCTCGGTTATTCTTTCCTGTATAGGCAATGCTAGTTCTGGAGATAGGAATGTTAGCACAAAAACTTAAGGAAAGGAGATAGCTGCAAAATCTATGCACACAATGCTTAGTTCTCAGAAGTAAATCATATGTGCCATGGTGTTTCATTTAGGTTCAAAAAGTTAGGTGCTATAACTGCGGTAATGTTTTCCTATAGTGTAAATGCTAGTATTAGTATAGGAATGTCAGCACAAAAACTGAAGGAAAGGAGATAGCTGCAAAATCTCTGCACGCAATGCTTAGTTCTCAGAAGAAAACCATATGTGCCATGTTGTTTCACTTAGGTTTAAAGAGTTAGGTGTTATACCCTCGGTAATGCTTTCCTGTATAGGAAATGCTAGTTCTGGAGATACGAATGTTAGCACAAAAACTGAAGGAAAGGAGATAGCTGCAAAATCTCTGCACACAATGCTTAGTTCTCAGAAGTAAATCATATGTGCCATGTTGTTTCATTTAGGTTTAAACAGTTAGGTGCTATACCCTCGGTTATGCTTTCCTGTATAGGAAATGCTAGTTCTGGAGATACGAATGTTAGCACAAAAACTGAAGGAAAGGAGATAGCTGCAAAATCTCTGCACACAATGCTTCGTTCTCAGAAGTAAATCATATGTGCCATGTTGTTTCATTTAGGTTTAAATCGTTAGGTGCTATAACCTCGGTTATGCTTTCCTGTATAGGAAATGCTAGTTCTGGAGATACGAATGTTAGTACAAAAACTGAAGGAAAGGAGATAGCTGCAAAATCTCTGCACACAATGCTTAGTCCTCAGAAGTGATTCATATGTGCAATGTTGTTTCATTTATGTTTAAAGAGTTAGGTGCTATACCCGCGGTAATGCTTTCCTATAGTGTAAATGCTAGTTTTACATATAGGAATCTTACCACAAAAACTGAAGGAAAGGAGATAGTTGCAAAATCTCTGCACACAATGCTTAGTTCTCAGAAGTATATCATATGTGTCATGTTGTTTCATTTAGGTTTAAACAGTTAGGTGCTATACCCTCGGTTATGCTTTCCTGTATAGGAAATGCTTGTTCTGGAGATACGAATGTTAGCACAAAAACTTAAGGAAAGGAGATAGCTGCAAAATCTCTGCACACAATGCTTAGTTCTCAGAAGTAAATCATATGTGCCATGTTGTTTCATTTAGGTTTAAAGAGTTAGGTGCTATACCCGCGGAAATGCTTTCCTATAGTGTAAATGCTAGTTTTAGATATAGGAATGTTAGCACAAAAACAGAAGGAAAGGAGAGAGTTGCAAAATCTCTGCATACAATGCTTAGATTTCAGAAGAAAATCATATGTGCCATGTTGTTTCATTTAGGTTTAAAGAGTTATGTGCCATAGCCGCGGTAATGCTTTCCTGTAGTGTAAATGTTAGTTTTAGATAAAGGAATGTTAGCACAAAAACTGAAGGAAAGGAGATAGTTGAAAATTTGTGCACACAATTCTTATTTCTCAGAAGTAAATCATATGTGCCATGTTGTTTCATTTAGGTTCAAAGAGTTAGGTGCTATACCTGCGGTAATGTTTTCCTATAGTGTAAATGCTAGTTTTAGATATAGGAATGTTAGCACAAAAACTGAAGGAAAGGAGATAGCTGCAAAATCTCTGCACACAATGCTTAGTTCTCAGAAGAAAATCATATATGCCATGTTGTTTCACATAGGTTTAAAGAGTTAGGTGCTATACCCTCGGTAATGCTTTCCTGTATAGGAAATGCTAGTTCTGGAGATACGAATGTGAGCACAAAAACTGAAGGAAAGGAGATAGCTGCAAAATCTCTGCACACAGTGCTTAGTTCTCAGAAGTAAATCATATGGTCCATGTTGTTTCATTTAGGTTTAAAGAGTTAGGTGCTTTACCCGCTTTAATGCTTTCCTATAGTGTAAATGCTAGTTTTAGATATAGGAATGTTAGCACAAAAAATGAAGGAAAGGAGATAGCTGCAAAATCTCTGCACACAATGCTTAGTTCTCAGAAGTAAATCATATGGTCCATGTTGTTTCATTTAGGTTCAAAGAGTTAGGTGCTATACCCGCCGTAATGCTTTCCTATAGTGTAAATGCTAGTTTTAGATAGAGGAATGTTAGCACAAAAAATGAAGGAAAGGAGATAGCTGCAAAATCTCTGCACACAATGCTTAGTTCTCAGAAGTAAATCATATGTGCCATGTTGTTTCATTTAGGTATAAAGAGTTCTGTGCCATAGCCACGGTAATGCTTTTCTATAGTGTAAATGCTAGTTTTAGATATAGGAATGTTAGCACAAAAACTGAAGGAAAGGAGATAGCTGCAAAATCTCTGCACACAATGCATATTTCTCAGAAGTAAATCATATGTGCCATGTTGTTTCATTTAGGTTTAAACAGGTAGGTGCTATACCCTCGGTTATGCTTTCCTGTATAGGAAAGGCTAGTTCTGGAGATACGAATGTTAGCACAAAAGCTGACGGAAAGGAGATAGCTGCAAAATCTCTGCACACAGTGCTTAGTTCTCAGAAGTAAATCATATGGTCCATGTTGTTTCATTTAGGTTTAAAGAGTTAGGTGCTTTACCCGCTTTAATGCTTTCCTATAGTGTAAACGCTAGTTTTAGATATAGGAATGTTAGCAGAAAAACTGAAGGAAAGGAGATAGCTGCAAAATCTCTGCACACAATGCTTACTTCTCAGAAGTAAATCATATGTGCCATGCTGTTCCATTTAGGTTTAAAGAGTTAGGTGCTATACCCTCGGTAATGCTCTCCTGTACAGGAAATGCTAGTTCTGAAGATACGAATGTTAGCACAAAAACTGAAGGAAAGGAGATAGCTGCAAAATCTCTGCACACAGTGCTTAGTTCTCAGAAGTAAATCATATTTGTCATGTTGTTTCATTCAGGTTTATACAGTTAGGTGCTATACCCTCGGTTATTCTTTCCTGTATAGGAAATGCTAGTTCTGGAGATACGAATGTTAGCACCAAAACTGAAGGATAGGAGATAGCTGCAAAATCTCTGCAAACAATGCTTAGTTCTCAGAAGTAAATCATATGTGCCATGTTGTTTCATTTAGGTTTAAACAGTTAGGTGCTATACGCTCGATTATGCTTTCCTGTATAGGAAATGCTAGTTCTGGAGATACGAATGTTAGCACAAAAACTGAAGGAAAGGAGATAGCTGCAAAATCTCTGCACACAATGCTTAGTTCCCAGAAGTAAATCATATCTGCCACGTTGTTTCATTTAGGTTCAAAAAGTTAGGTGCTATACCTGCGGTAATGTTTTCCTATAGTGTAAATGCTAGTTTTAGATATAGGAATGTTAGCAGAAAAACTGAAGGAAAGGAGATAGCTGCAAAATCTCTGCACACAATGCTTAGTTCTCAGAAGTAAATCATATGTGCCATGTTGTTTCATTTAGCTTTAAACAGTTAGGTGCTATACCCTCGGTTATGCTTTCCTCTATAGGAAATGCTAGTTCTGGAGATACGAATGTTAGCACAAAAACTGAAGGAAAGGAGATAGCTGCAAAATCTCTGCACACAGTGCTTACTTCTCAGAAGTAAATCATATGTGCCATGTTGTTTCATTTAGGTTTAAACAGTTAGGTGCTATACCCTCGGTTACGCTTTTTGTATAGGAAATGCTAGTTCTGGAGATAGGAATGTTAGCACAAAAACTTAAGGAAAGGAGATAGGTGTAAAATCTCTGCACACAATGCTTAGTTCCCAGAAGTAAATCATATGTGCCATGTTGTTTCATTTAGGTTCAAAGAGTTAGGTGCTATACCCGCGGTAATGCTTTCCTATAGTGTAAATGCTAGTTTTAGATATAGGAATGTTATCACAAAAACTGAAGGAAAGGAGATAGCTGCAAAATCTCTGCACACAATGCTTAGTTCTCAGAAGAAAATCATATGTGCCATATTGTTTCACATACGTTTAAAGAGTTAGGTGCTATACCCTCGGTAATGCTTTCCTGTATAGGAAATGCTAGTTCTGGAGATATGAATGTTAGCACAAAAACTGAAGGAAAGGAGATAGCTGCAAAATCTCTGCACTCAATGCTTAGTTCTCAGAAGTAAATCATATTTGTCATGTTGTTTCATTTAGGTTTAAACAGTTAGGTGCTATACCCTCGGTTATGCTTTCCTGTATAGGAAATGCTAGTTCTGGAGATACGAATGTTAGCACAAAAACTGAAGGAAAGGAGATAGCTGCAAAATCTCTGCACACAATGCTTAGTTCTCAGAAGTAAATCATATGTGCCATGTTGTTTCATTTAGGTTCAGAGAGTTAGGTGCTATACCCCCGGGAATGCTTTCCTATAGTGTAAATGCTAGTTTTAGATATAGGAATGTTAGCACAAAAACTGAAGGAAAGGAGATAGCTGCAAAATCTCTGCACACAATGCATATTTCACAGAAGTAAATCATATGTGCCATGTTGTTTCATTTAGGTTTAAACAGGTAGGTGCTATACCCTCGGTTATGCTTTCCTGTATAGGAAAGGCTAGTTCTGGAGATACGAATGTTAGCACAAAAGCTGAGGGAAAGGAGATAGCTGCAAAATCTCTGCACACAATGCATAGTTCTCAGAAGTAAATCATATGTGCCATGTTGTTTCATTTAGGTTCAAAGAGTTAAGTGCCATACCTGCGGTAATGTTTTCCTATAGTGTAAAGGCTAGTTTTAGATATAGGAATGTTAGCACAAAAACTGAAGGAAAGGAGATAGCTGCAAAATCTCTGCACACAATGCTTAGTTCTCAGAAGAAAATCATATGTGCCATGTTGTTTCACATAGGTTTAAAGAGTTAGGTGCTATACCCTCGGTAATGCTTTCCTGTATAGGAAATGCTAGTTCTGGAGATACGAAAGTTAGCACAAAAACTGAAGGAAAGGAGATAGCTGCAAAATCTCTGCACACAGTGCTTAGTTCTCAGAAGTAAATCATATGGTCCATGTTGTTTCATTTAGGTTTAAAGAGTTAGGTGCTTTACCCGCTTTAATGCTTTCCTATAGTGTAAACTCTAGTTTTAGATATAGGAATGTTAGCAGAAAAACTGAAGGAAAGGAGATAGCTGCAAAATCTCTGCACACAATGCTTAGTTCTCAGAAGTAAATCATATGTGCCATGCTGTTCCATTTAGGTTTAAAGAGTTAGGTGCTATACCCTCGGTAATGCTCTCCTGTACAGGAAATGCTAGTTCTGAAGATACGAATGTTAGCACAAAAACTGAAGGAAAGGAGATAGCTGCAAAATCTCTGCACACAGTGCTTAGTTCTCAGAAGTAAATCATATGGTCCATGTTGTTTCATTTAGGTTTAAAGAGTTAGGTGCTTTACCCGCTTTAATGCTTTCCTATAGTGTAAACGCTAGTTTTAGATATAGGAATGTTAGCAGAAAAACTGAAGGAAAGGAGATAGCTGCAAAATCTCTGCACACAATGCTTACTTCTCAGAAGTAAATCATATGTGCCATGCTGTTCCATTTAGGTTTAAAGAGTTAGGTGCTATACCCTCGGTTATGCTTTCCTGTGCAGGAAATGCTAGTTCTGGAGATACGAATGTTAGCATAAAAACTGAAGGAAAGGAGATAGCTGCAAAATCTCTGCACACAATCCTTAGTTCTCAGAAGTAAATCATATGTGCCATGTTTTTTCATTTAGGTTTGAAGTTTTATGTGCCATACTCGCGGTAATGCTTTCCTATAGTGTAAATGCTAGTTTTAGATATAGGAATGTTAGCACAAAAACTGAAGGAAAGGAGATACCTGCAAAATCTCTGCACACAATGCTTAGTTCTCAGAAGAAAATCATATGTGCCATGTTGTTTCACATACGTTTAAAGAGTTAGGTGCTATACCCTCGGTAATGCTTTCCTGTATAGGAAATGCTAGTTCTGGAGATACGAAAGTTAGCACAAAAACTGAAGGAAAGGAGATAGCTGCAAAATCTCTGCACTCAATGCTTAGTTCTCAGAAGTAAATCATATTTGTCATGTAGTTTCATTTAGGTTTAAACAGTTAGGTGCTATACCCTCGACTATGCTTTCCTGTATAGGAAATGCTAGTTCTGGAGATACGAATGTTAGCACAAAAACTGAAGGAAAGGAGATAGCTGCAAAATCTCTGCACACAATGCTTAGCTCTCAGAAGTAAATCATATGTGCAAGGTTGTTTCATTTAGGTTCAAAGAGTTAGGTACTATACCCCCGGGAATGCTTTCCTATAGTGTAAATGCTAGTTTTAGATATAGGAATGTTAGCACAAAAACTGAAGGAAAGGAGATAGCTGCAAAATCTCTGCACGCAGTGCTTAGTTTTCAGAAGTAAATCATATGTGCCATGTTGTTTCATTTAGGTTTAAAGAGTTATGTGCCATACCGCGGTAATGCTTTCCTATAGTGTAAATGAGAGTTTTAGATATAGGAATGTTAGCACAAAAACTGAAGGAAAGGAGATAGCTGCAAAATCTCTGCACACAATGCTTAGTTCTCAGAAGTAAATCATAGGGTCCATGTCGTTTCATTTAGGTTTAAATAGTTAGGTGCTATTCCCTCGGTTATGCTTTCCTGTATAGGAAATGCTAGTTCTGGAGTAACGAATGTTAGCACAAAAACTGAAGGAAAGGAGATAGCTGTAAAATCTCTGCACACAATGCTTAGTTCTCAGAAGTAATTCATATGTGCCATGTTGTTTCATTTAGGTTTAAACAGGTAGGTGCTATACCCTCGGTTATGCTTTCCTGTATAGGAAATGCTAGTTCTGGAGATACGAATGTTAGAAGAAAAACTGAAGGAAAGGCGATAGCTTCAAAATCTCTGCACACAATGCTTAGTTCTCAGAAGTAAATCATATGGTCCATGTTGTTTCAATTAGGTTTAAAGAGTTAGGTGCTATACCACCGGTAATGATATCCTATAGTGTAAATGCTGGTTTCAGGTATAGGAATGTTAGTACAAAAACTGAAGGAAAGGAGATAGCTGCAAAATCTCTGCACACATTATTTAGGTCTGAGAAGTGAATCATATGTGCAATGTTTTTTCATTTAGGTTTGAAGTGTTATGTGCCATACCCGCGGTAATGCTTTCCTATACTGTAAATGCTAGGTTTAGATATAGGAATGTTAGCACAAAAACTGAAGGAAAGGAGATAGCTGCAAAATCTCTGCACACAATGCTTAGTTCTCAGAAGTAAATCATATGTGCCATGTTGTTTCATTTAGGTTTAATGAGTTATGTACCATACCCGCGGTAATGCTTTCCTATAGTGTAAATGCTACTTTTAGATATAGGAATGTTAGCACAAAATCTGAAGGAAAGGAGATAGCGGCAAAATCTCTGTACACAATGCTTAGTTCTCAGAAGTAAATCATATTTGTCATGTTGTTTCATTTAGGTTTAAACAGTTAGGTGCTATACCCTCGGTTATGCTTTCCTGTATAGGAAATGCTAGTTCTGGAGATACGAATGTTAGCACAAAAACTGAAGGAAAGGAGATAGCTGCAAAATCTCTGCACACAATGCTTAGTTCTCAGAAGTAAATCATATGTGCCATGTTGTTTCATTTAGGTTCAAAGAGTTAGGTGCTATACCCGCGGTAATGCTTTCCTATACTGTAAATGCTAGTTTTAGATATAGGAATGTTAGCACAAAAACTGAAGGAAAGGAGATAGCTGCAAAATCTCTGCACAAAATGCTTAGTTCTCAGAAGTGAATCATATGTGCAATGTTGTTTCATTTAGGTTTAAAGAGTTAGGTGCTATACCCGCGGAAATGCTTTCCTATAGTGTAAATGCTAGTTTTAGATATAGGAATGTTAGCACAAAAACAGAAGGAAAAGAGAGAGTTGCAAAATCTCTGCATACAATGCTTAGTTCTCAGAAGTATATCATATGTGCCATGTTGTTTCATTTAGGTTTAAACAGTTAGGTGCTATAACCTCGGTTATGCTTTCCTGTATAGGAAATGCTAGTTCTGGAGATACGAATGTTAGCACAAAAACTGAAGGAAAGGAGATAGCTGCAAAATCTCTGCACACAATGCTTAGTTCTCAGAAGTAAATAATATGTGCAAGGTTGTTTCATTGAATTTCAAAGAGTTAGGTGCTATACCCCCGGGAATGCTTTCCTATAGTGTAAATGCTAGTTTTAGATATAGGAATGTTAGCACAAAAACTGAAGGAAAGGAGATAGCTGCAAAATCTCTGCACACAGTGCTTAGTTCTCAGAAGTAAATCATATGTGCCATGTTGTTTCATTTAGTTTTAAAGAGTTATGTGCCATACCGCGGTAAGGCTTTCCTATAGTGTAAATGATAGTTTTAGATATAGGAATGTTAGCACAAAAACTGAAGGAAAGGAGATACCTGCAAAATCTCTGCACACAATGCTTAATTCTCAGAAGTAAATCATATGTTCCATGTTGTTTCATTTAGGTTTAAATAGTTAGGTGGTATACCCTCGGTTATGCTTTCCTGTATAGGAAATGCTAGTTCTGGAGAAACGAATGTTAGCACAAAAACTGAAGGAAAGGAGATAGCTGCAAAATCTCTGCACACAATGCTTAGTTCTCAGAAGTAAATCATATGTGCCATGTTGTTTCATTTAGGTTAAACAGGTAGGTGCTGTACCCTCGGTTATGCTTTCCTGTATAGGAAATGCTAGTTCTGGAGATACGAATGTTAGCAGAAAAACTGAAGGAAAGGAGATAGCTTCAAAATCTCTGCACACAATGCTTAGTTCTCAAAAGTAAATCATATGGTCCATGTTGTTTCATTTAGGTTTAAAGAGTTAGGTGCTATACCACCGGTAATGATATCCTATAATGTAAATGCTGGTTTCAGGTATAGGAATGTTAGTACAAAAACTGAAGGAAAGGAGATGGCTGCAAAATCTCTGCACACAATATTTAGGTCTGAGAAGTGAATCATATGTGCAATGTTTTTTCATTTAGGTTTGAAGTGTTATGTGCCATACCCGCGGTAATGCTTTCCTATAGTGTAAATGCTAGGTTTAGATATAGGAATGTTAGCACAAAAACTGAAGGAAAGGAGATAGCTGCAAAATCTCTGCACACGATGCTTAGTTCTCAGAAGTAAATCATATGTGCCATGTTGTTTCATTTAGGTTTAATGAGTTATGTACCATACCCGCGGTAATGCTTTCCTATAGTGTAAATGCTAGTTTTAGATATAGGAATGTTAGCACAAAATCTGAAGGGAAGGAGATAGCTGCAAAATCTCTGTACACAATGCTTAGTTCTCAGAAGTAAATCATATTTGTCATGTTGTTTCATTTAGGTTTAAACAGTTAGGTGCTATACCCTCGGTTATGCTTTCCTGTATAGGAAATGCTAGTTCTGGAGATACGAATGTTAGCACAAAACTGAAGGAAAGGAGATAGCTGTAAAATCCCTGCACACAATGCTTAGTTCTCAGAAGTAAATCATATGTGCCATGTTGTTTCATTTAGGTTCACAGAGTTAGGTGCTATACCCGTGGGAATTCTTTCCTATAGTGTAAATGCTAGTTTTAGATATAGGAATGTTAGCACAAAAACTGAAGGAAAGGAGATAGCTGCAAAATCTCTGCACACAGTGCTTAGTTGTCAGAAGTAAATCATATGTGCCAAGTTGTTTCATTTAGGTTTAAACAGTTAGGTGCTATACCCTCGGTTATGCTTTCCTGTATAGGAAATGCTAGTTCTGGAGATACGAATGTTAGCACAAAAACTGAAGGAAAGGAGATAGCTGCAAAATCTCTGCACACAATGCTTAGTTCTCAGAAGAAAATCATATGTGCCATGTTGTTTCACATACGTTTAAAGAGTTAGGTGCTATACCCTCGGTAATGTTTTCCTGTATAGGAAATGCTAGTTCTGGAGATACGAATGTTAGCACAAAAACTGAAGGAAAGGAGATAGATGCAAAATCTCTGCACTCAATGCTTAGTTCTCAGAAGTAAATCATATTTGTCATGTTGTTTCATTTAGGTTTAAACAGTTAGGTGCTATACCCTCGGTTATGCTTTCCTGTATAGGAAATGCTAGTTCTGGAGATACGAATGTTAGCACAAAAACTGAAGGAAAGGAGATAGCTGCAAAATCTCTGCACACAATGCTTAGTTCTCAGAAGTAAATCATATGTGCCATGTTGTTTCATTTAGGTTCAGAGAGTTAGGTGCTATACCCCCGGGAATGCTTTCCTATAGTGTAAATGCTAGTTTTAGATATAGGAATGTTAGCACAAAAACTGAAGGAAAGGAGATAGCTGCAAAATCTCTGCACACAATGCATATTTCTCAGAAGTAAATCATATGTGCCATGTTGTTTCATTTAGGTTTAAACAGGTAGGTGCTATACCCTCGGTTATGCTTTCCTGTATAGGAAAGGCTAGTTCTGGAGATACGAATGTTAGCACAAAAGCTGAGGGAAAGGAGATAGCTGCAAAATCTCTGCACACAATGCTTAGCTCTCAGAAGTAAATCATATGTGCAAGGTTGTTTCATTTAGGTTCAAAGAGTTAGGTACTATACCCCCGGGAATGCTTTCCTATAGTGTAAATGCTAGTTTTAGATATAGGAATGTTAGCACAAAAACTGAAGGAAAGGAGATAGCTGCAAAATCTCTGCACACAGTGCTTAGTTTTCAGAAGTAAATCATATGTGCCATGTTGTTTCATTTAGGTTTAAAGAGTTATGTGCCATACCGCGGTAATGCTTTCCTATAGTGTAAATGAGAGTTTTAGATATAGGAATGTTAGCACAAAAACTGAAGGAAAGGAGATAGCTGCAAAATCTCTGCACACAATGCTTAGTTCTCAGAAGTAAATCATAGGGTCCATGTTGTTTCATTTAGGTTTAAATAGTTAGGTGCTATTCCCTCGGTTATGCTTTCCTGTATAGGAAATGCTAGTTCTGGAGTAACGAATGTTAGCACAAAAACTGAAGGAAAGGAGATAGCTGTAAAATCTCTGCACACAATGCTTAGTTCTCAGAAGTAATTCATATGTGCCATGTTGTTTCATTTAGGTTTAAACAGGTAGGTGCTATACCCTCGGTTATGCTTTCCTGTATAGGAAATGCTAGTTCTGGAGATACGAATGTTAGAAGAAAAACTGAAGGAAAGGCGATAGCTTCAAAATCTCTGCACACAATGCTTAGTTCTCAGAAGTAAATCATATGGTCCATGTTGTTTCAATTAGGTTTAAAGAGTTAGGTGCTATACCACCGGTAATGATATCCTATAGTGTAAATGCTGGTTTCAGGTATAGGAATGTTAGTACCAAAACTGAAGGAAAGGAGATAGCTGCAAAATCTCTGCACACATTATTTAGGTCTGAGAAGTGAATCATATGTGCAATGTTTTTTCATTTAGGTTTGAAGTGTTATGTGCCATACCCGCGGTAATGCTTTCCTATACTGTAAATGCTAGGTTTAGATATAGGAATGTTAGCACAAAAACTGAAGGAAAGGAGATAGCTGCAAAATCTCTGCACACAATGCTTAGTTCTCAGAAGTAAATCATATGTGCCATGTTGTTTCATTTAGGTTTAATGAGTTATGTACCATACCCGCGGTAATGCTTTCCTATAGTGTAAATGCTAGTTTTAGATATAGGAATGTTAGCACAAAATCTGAAGGAAAGGAGATAGCTGCAAAATCTCTGTACACAATGCTTAGTTCTCAGAAGTAAATCATATTTGTCATGTTGTTTCATTTAGGTTTAAACAGTTAGGTGCTATACCCTCGGTTATGCTTTCCTGTATAGGCAAATGCTAGTTCTGGAGATACGAATGTTAGCACAAAAACTGAAGGAAAGGAGATAGCTGCAAAATCTCTGCACACAATGCTTAGTTCTCAGAAGTAAATCATATGTGCCATGTTGTTTCATTTAGGTTCAAAGAGTTAGGTGCTATACCCGCGGTAATGCTTTCCTATACTGTAAATGCTAGTTTTAGATATAGGAATGTTAGCACAAAAACTGAAGGAAAGGAGATAGCTGCAAAATCTTTGCACAAAATGCTTAGTTCTCAGAAGTGAATCATATGTGCAATGTTGTTTCATTTAGGTTTAAAGAGTTAGGTGCTATACCCGCGGAAATGCTTTCCTATAGTGTAAATGCTAGTTTTAGATATAGGAATGTTAGCACAAAAACAGAAGGAAAGGAGAGAGTTGCAAAATCTCTGCATACAATGCTTAGTTCTCAGAAGTATATCATATGTGCCATGTTGTTTCATTTAGGTTTAAAGAGTTAGGTGCTATAACCTCGGTTATGCTTTCCTGTATAGGAAATGCTAGTTCTGGAGATACGAATGTTAGCACAAAAACTGAAGGAAAGGAGATAGCTGCAAAATCTCTGCACACAATGCTTAGTTCTCAGAAGTAAATAATATGTGCAAGGTTGTTTCATTGAATTTCAAAGAGTTAGGTGCTATACCCACGGGAATGCTTTCCTATAGTGTAAATGCTAGTTTTAGATATAGGAATGTTAGCACAAAAACTGAAGGAAAGGAGATAGCTGCAAAATCTCTGCACACAGTGCTTAGTTCTCAGAAGTAAATCATATGTGCCATGTTGTTTCATTTAGTTTTAAAGAGTTATGTGCCATACCGCGGTAATGCTTTCCTGTAGTGTAAATGATAGTTTTAGATATAGGAATGTTAGCACAAAAACTGAAGGAAAGGAGATACCTGCAAAATCTCTGCACACAATGCTTAATTCTCAGAAGTAAATCATATGTTCCATGTTGTTTCATTTAGGTTTAAATAGGTGGTATACCCTCGGTTATGCTTTCCTGTATAGGAAATGCTAGTTCTGGAGAAACGAATGTTAGCACAAAAACTGAAGGAAAGGAGATAGCTGCAAAATCTCTGCACACAATGCTTAGTTCTCAGAAGTAAATCATATGTGCCATGTTGTTTCATTTAGGTTAAACAGGTAGGTGCTGTACCCTCGGTTATGCTTTCCTGTATAGGAAATGCTAGTTCTGGAGATACGAATGTTAGCAGAAAACTGAAGGAAAGGAGATAGCTTCAAAATCTCTGCACACAATGCTTAGTTCTCAGAAGTAAATCATATGGTCCATGTTGTTTCATTTAGGTTTAAAGAGTTAGGTGCTATACCACCGGTAATGATATCCTATAATGTAAATGCTGGTTTCAGGTATAGGGAATGTTAGTACAAAAACTGAAGGAAAGGAGATAGCTGCAAAATCTCTGCACACAATATTTAGGTCTGAGAAGTGAATCATATGTGCAATGTTTTTTCATTTAGGTTTGAAGTGTTATGTGCCATACCCGCGGTAATGCTTTCCTATAGTGTAAATGCTAGGTTTAGATATAGGAATGTTAGCACAAAAACTGAAGGAAAGGAGATAGCTGCAAAATCTCTGCACACGATGCTTAGTTCTCAGAAGTAAATCATATGTGCCATGTTGTTTCATTTAGGTTTAATGAGTTATGTACCATACCCGCGGTAATGCTTTCCTATAGTGTAAATGCTAGTTTTAGATATAGGAATGTTAGCACAAAATCTGAAGGGAAGGAGATAGCTGCAAAATCTCTGTACACAATGCTTAGTTCTCAGAAGTAAATCATATTTGTCATGTTGTTTCATTTAGGTTTAAACAGTTAGGTGCTATACCCTCGGTTATGCTTTCCTGTATAGGGAAATGCTAGTTCTGGAGATACGAATGTTAGCACAAAACTGAAGGAAAGGAGATAGCTGTAAAATCCCTGCACACAATGCTTAGTTCTCAGAAGTAAATCATATGTGCCATGTTGTTTCATTTAGGTTCACAGAGTTAGGTGCTATACCCGTGGGAATTCTTTCCTATAGTGTAAATGCTAGTTTTAGATATAGGAATGTTAGCACAAAAACTGAAGGAAAGGAGATAGCTGCAAAATCTCTGCACACAGTGCTTAGTTGTCAGAAGTAAATCATATGTGCCAAGTTGTTTCATTTAGGTTTAAACAGTTAGGTGCTATACCCTCGGTTATGCTTTCCTGTATAGGAAATGCTAGTTCTGGAGATACGAATGTTAGCACAAAAACTGAAGGAAAGGAGATAGCTGCAAAATCTCTGCACACAATGCTTAGTTCTCAGAAGTAAATCATATGTGCCATGTTGTTTCATTTAGGTTCAAAGAGTTAGGCGCTATACCTGTGGTAATGTTTTCCTATAGTGTAAATGCTAGTTTTAGGTATAGGAATGTTAGCCCAAAAACTGAAGGAAAGGAGATAGCTGCAAAATCTCTGTACACAATGCTTAGTTCTCAGAAGTAAATCATATGTGCCATGTTGTTTCATTTATGTTCAAAGAGTTAGGTGCTATACCCGTGGTAATGCTTTCCTATAGTGTAAATGCTAGTTTTAGATATAGGAATACTAGCACAAAAACTGAAGGAAAGGAGATAGCTGCAAACTCTACACACAATGCTTATTTCTCAGAAGAAAATCATATGTGCCATGTTGTTTCATTTAGGTTCAAAGAGTTAGGTGCTATACCCGCGGAAATGCTTTCCTATAGTGTAAATGCTAGTTTTAGATATAGGAATGTTAGCACAAAAACAGAAGGAAAGGAGAGAGTTGCAAAATCTCTGCATACAATGCTTAGTTCTCAGAAGTATATCATATGTGCCATGTTGTTTCATTTAGGTTTAAACAGTTAGGTGCTATAACCTCGGTTATGCTTTCCTGTATAGGAAATGCTAGTTCTGGAGATACGAATGTTAGCACAAAAACTGAAGGAAAGGAGATATCTGCAAAATCTCTGCACACAATGCTTAGTTCTCAGAAGTAAATAATATGTGCAAGGTTGTTTCATTGAATTTCAAAGAGTTAGGTGCTATACCCCCGGGAATGCTTTCCTATAGTGTAAATGCTAGTTTTAGATATAGGAATGTTAGCACAAAAACTGAAGGAAAGGAGATAGCTGCAAAATCTCTGCACACAGTGCTTAGTTCTCAGAAGTAAATCATATGTGCCATGTTGTTTCATTTAGTTTTAAAGAGTTATGTGCCATACCGCGGTAATGCTTTCCTATAGTGTAAATGATAGTTTTAGATATAGGAATGTTAGCACAAAAACTGAAGGAAAGGAGATACCTGCAAAATCTCTGCACACAATGCTTAATTCTCAGAAGTAAATCATATGTTCCATGTTGTTTCATTTAGGTTTAAATAGTTAGGTGGTATACCCTCGGTTATGCTTTCCTGTATAGGAAATGCTAGTTCTGGAGAAACGAATGTTAGCACAAAAACTGAAGGAAAGGAGATAGCTGCAAAATCTCTGCACACAATGCTTAGTTCTCAGAAGTAAATCATATGTGCCATGTTGTTTCATTTAGGTTAAACAGGTAGGTGCTGTACCCTCGGTTATGCTTTCCTGTATAGGAAATGCTAGTTCTGGAGATACGAATGTTAGCAGAAAAACTGAAGGAAAGGAGATAGCTTCAAAATCTCTGCCACACAATGCTTAGTTCTCAGAAGTAAATCATATGGTCCATGTTGTTTCATTTAGGTTTAAAGAGTTAGGTGCTATACCACCGGTAATGATATCCTATAATGTAAATGCTGGTTTCAGGTATAGGAATGTTAGTACAAAAACTGAAGGAAAGGAGATAGCTGCAAAATCTCTGCACACAATATTTAGGTCTGAGAAGTGAATCATATGTGCAATGTTTTTTCATTTAGGTTTGAAGTGTTATGTGCCATACCCGCGGTAATGCTTTCCTATAGTGTAAATGCTAGGTTTAGATATAGGAATGTTAGCACAAAAACTGAAGGAAAGGAGATAGCTGCAAAATCTCTGCACACGATGCTTAGTTCTCAGAAGTAAATCATATGTGCCATGTTGTTTCATTTAGGTTTAATGAGTTATGTACCATACCCGCGGTAATGCTTTCCTATAGTGTAAATGCTAGTTTTAGATATAGGAATGTTAGCACAAAATCTGAAGGGAAGGAGATAGCTGCAAAATCTCTGTACACAATGCTTAGTTCTCAGAAGTAAATCATATTTGTCATGTTGTTTCATTTAGGTTTAAACAGTTAGGTGCTATACCCTCGGTTATGCTTTCCTGTATAGGAAATGCTAGTTCTGGAGATACGAATGTTAGCACAAAACTGAAGGAAAGGAGATAGCTGTAAAATCCCTGCACACAATGCTTAGTTCTCAGAAGTAAATCATATGTGCCATGTTGTTTCATTTAGGTTCACAGAGTTAGGTGCTATACCCGTGGGAATTCTTTCCTATAGTGTAAATGCTAGTTTTAGATATAGGAATGTTAGCACAAAAACTGAAGGAAAGGAGATAGCTGCAAAATCTCTGCACACAGTGCTTAGTTGTCAGAAGTAAATCATATGTGCCAAGTTGTTTCATTTAGGTTTAAACAGTTAGGTGCTATACCCTCGGTTATGCTTTCCTGTATAGGAAATGCTAGTTCTGGAGATACGAATGTTAGCACAAAAACTGAAGGAAAGGAGATAGCTGCAAAATCTCTGCACACAATGCTTAGTTCTCAGAAGTAAATCATATGTGCCATGTTGTTTCATTTAGGTACAAAGAGTTAGGTGCTATACCTGTGGTAATGTTTTCCTATAGTGTAAATGCTAGTTTTAGGTATAGGAATGTTAGCCCAAAAACTGAAGGAAAGGAGATAGCTGCAAAATCTCTGTACACAATGCTTCGTTCTCAGAAGTAAATCATATGTGCCATGTTGTTTCATTTATGTTCAAAGAGTTAGGTGCTATACCCGTGGTAATGCTTTCCTATAGTGTAAATGCTAGTTTTAGATATAGGAATACTAGCACAAAAACTGAAGGAAAGGAGATAGCTGCAAACTCTACACACAATGCTTATTTCTCAGAAGAAAATCATATGTGCCATGTTGTTTCATTTAGGTTCAAAGAGTTAGGTGCTATACCCGCGGAAATGCTTTCCTATAGTGTAAATGCTAGTTTTAGATATAGGAATGTTAGCACAAAAACAGAAGGAAAGGAGAGAGTTGCAAAATCTCTGCATACAATGCTTAGTTCTCAGAAGTATATCATATGTGCCATGTTGTTTCATTTAGGTTTAAACAGTTAGGTGCTATACCCTCGGTTATGCTTTCCTGTATAGGAAATGCTAGTTCTGGAGATACGAATGTTAGCACAAAAACTGAAGGAAAGGAGATAGCTGCAAAATCTCTGCACACAATGCTTAGTTCTCAGAAGTAAATCATATGTGCCATGTTGTTTCATTTAGGTTTAAATCGTTAGGTGCTATAACCTCGGTTATGCTTTCCTGTATAGGAAATGCTAGTTCTGGAGATACGAATGTTAGTACAAAAACTGAAGGAAAGGAGATAGCTGCAAAATCTCTGCACACAATGCTTAGTCCTCAGAAGTGATTCATATGTGCAATGTTGTTTCATTTATGTTTAAAGAGTTAGGTGCTATACCCGCGGTAATGCTTTCCTATAGTGTAAATGCTAGTTTTACATATAGGAATCTTACCACAAAAACTGAAGGAAAGGAGATAGTTGCAAAATCTCTGCACACAATGCTTAGTTCTCAGAAGTATATCATATGTGTCATGTTGTTTCATTTAGGTTTAAACAGTTAGGTGCTATACCCTCGGTTATGCTTTCCTGTATAGGAAATGCTTGTTCTGGAGATACGAATGTTAGCACAAAAACTTAAGGAAAGGAGATAGCTGCAAAATCTCTGCACACAATGCTTAGTTCTCAGAAGTAAATCATATGTGCCATGTTGTTTCATTTAGGTTTAAAGAGTTAGGTGCTATACCCGCGGAAATGCTTTCCTATAGTGTAAATGCTAGTTTTAGATATAGGAATGTTAGCACAAAAACAGAAGGAAAGGAGAGAGTTGCAAAATCTCTGCATACAATGCTTAGATTTCAGAAGAAAATCATATGTGCCATGTTGTTTCATTTAGGTTTAAAGAGTTATGTGCCATAGCCGCGGTAATGCTTTCCTGTAGTGTAAATGTTAGTTTTAGATAAAGGAATGTTAGCACAAAAACTGAAGGAAAGGAGATAGTTGAAAATTTGTGCACACAATTCTTATTTCTCAGAAGTAAATCATATGTGCCATGTTGTTTCATTTAGGTTCAAAGAGTTAGGTGCTATACCTGCGGTAATGTTTTCCTATAGTGTAAATGCTAGTTTTAGATATAGGAATGTTAGCACAAAAACTGAAGGAAAGGAGATAGCTGCAAAATCTCTGCACACAATGCTTAGTTCTCAGAAGAAAATCATATATGCCATGTTGTTTCACATAGGTTTAAAGAGTTAGGTGCTATACCCTCGGTAATGCTTTCCTGTATAGGAAATGCTAGTTCTGGAGATACGAATGTGAGCACAAAAACTGAAGGAAAGGAGATAGCTGCAAAATCTCTGCACACAGTGCTTAGTTCTCAGAAGTAAATCATATGGTCCATGTTGTTTCATTTAGGTTTAAAGAGTTAGGTGCTTTACCCGCTTTAATGCTTTCCTATAGTGTAAATGCTAGTTTTAGATATAGGAATGTTAGCACAAGAAATGAAGGAAAGGAGATAGCTGCAAAATCTCTGCACACAATGCTTAGTTCTCAGAAGTAAATCCTAA